>NC_143032.1:47120000-47420000 GCF_057628025.1 Oncorhynchus mykiss
TCCAAGTGAGGGGAGACAATGGGACGAAAAAGACACAATGTCAACATATGTTTGAAACTTTGAGACGGAAGTATGAAACTGTACAAGCACAAGCAGCAATGAAGGGTTGTGGATATTAAGATAGATGCCATGTCAGTCTGAACAGTTCATTCACCATTGGCAGCATTATATTTTATCCACCTACAGTATGAACAAATGTTAAACAATGAACAAAATGAATACACACCATTCGTAGATTGGAAAAGAACACAGTGCCAGAATACACACAATTTTCTAATTATTGTCTGCAGGTAGTAGGCTCGGACGGATCCCATTCAAAGGGAATGAGCAATAGCAGGAGCCACTATCAGTAGCCCATAGTCACCACATCAATGTCTTAAGAGTCAATCTGCCTGTACAAAATCAACTTACCCCGCGTGTCAGACTCCTTAAACATTGCATTTTATGTTTGGAGGTCATGAACTCATTGAGGCGGTGGGAGAGGGGCTCCTTGGGCTGCTGGGGAGACTGGGGGCCGTTGGGCACGGCACCGGGTGATGGGGAGGTAGGGGGGGGAGGAGGTGGTTGGCGTGGGGAAGCTAACAAAGACATGAGCTATGGGTAAGGGTCATGGAGCGGTATGGAACAAAACAATAAATAAAATTAGGAAAATGAACACACAAAAATGATTTAAAATAATAATAATAATGAAACGAAGGACAACAGAAAGAATCTGGTTACTAACACTTAAGACAGCAGCGATTAAAAGAGCATGTACAGAGTATGAGCATGTCATTGTGCGACGACGAGAGAACACTGCTCGAGCACGAGTTGAACGTTTAGATAAATTGTGCTTCCAAACAAGCATTTATTTCATATTACAAAGATGTACACTCTCCAGTTTAGGCAGATGCCTGTGCCCCGTTCAGTTCACATTGTGGAACATTTCAGGTAGAAATGTCATGAAGAGAGCCGACAGGATTCCTTATTTTTCATGTCAGGGAGACGTGTGCTCTATCGACAACATGTATTTCTGTCTGAACCTTCCACAACGCGGTGCCCCTGCCGAACTTGGCCCTGCCTATTACAGTACAGTAGGTAGAGGGCAGTATTGTGGACTGAAGGTGTTGTTCTTACCTTGTTTCTCTTGAAAGGCCATAGTTTGCCCCTGCTGTTGCTGCGGCTGGGCTTGCCCTCCCCCCGCGAGTTCAGATAGCTGGACTCTGACACGGTCCGCCTCATAGAGAGACTATAGTCCTCAACTTCTACGTCGCCAGGTGGCTCGAAGCCAGACTTGAAGGATTCCACCACCTGCTTGGTATCCTGTTGGGGGAAGTGATTTCATTCATGTATAATAGATGGAATATTATGAATATTCACCAAATGTATTTCAGCTTGAAGGCACCAAACTGAACCAAATAGAAGGAAATAATTAGCACTTTAAAGTGGAAGTATTCCTCTCGAAAGCCAATGTCAAAACTGCGACATGCAAAAGGGCGATTCCACCCCAGCGGGAGCAGGAAATATTATTGGTATCTCAGATTGTTCTGGCAATTCTCACATAGAAACTTCATGGGACTTGAAATACTTTTGACATTTGCATCACAAACCAACATTATGATGGAATTGGCCATTTTAGGCCCTTTTTAGACCTAAACACGCCTTCTGTAAGACTGTGAAGTGTACATGATACAGGCAACACCTTGGTGTCATTATACTCCTTTTAGTGTGCTCTTAAAGGAGTATGTCTAGGTTATTTTATTCAACAGGAACTCCTTCTGCTGGTGATTTGTCCAATCCCAAAGGAGGGCTATGATCTGTTTTGAAGAGTATATTGTTGCAAACAATATGTCTAAAAATAAGAAAAATCAAAAGTTGTAGTTTTGAGATATTCCTATTAATATTTTTACGTTTAATAAATTAATGTTAAAATGTGTATTATCAGAATCTAGACATACATGCCCTCGCCATATGTTAGAGCATGTATCAAGTTGTGTTTAGGTCTAAAAAAGGCCTAAAACTCCCACTCATCATGATTTACAAAAAAATGGTTTGTGATACATACAAATCTTTTCTGCTCCCTCTGAAGTGGAATCGACCTAAACTCCCCTTTGAAGCGCAGGAAGACACAATTATAGCAAAGGCATGGCTCTTGAAACCCACCACAGAAAGCGTCTCAGAGTAGGAGTGCTGATCTAGGATCAGCTTTACCTTAGTTATAATCAATAGACAGGGGGACCTGATTGTACATCAGCACTCTTAGACTGAGACACTTTATACAGTCCAGACTACAGCATTTATTTTTCACACCAGTAAGGCATATGTCAATGAATGCCCAACATCTTGATTCCTTTGCGGTATAGGATAAAACTATCATTATCGGTGACTCCGCTGTCACTATCGGTGAAAACACCCAACGACACCTGTATGCGACTTTGCATAGCAACAATTCTCATTAATGTGAAAGTGGAGACCATTAATAAAACTGCCAAAGTAAGCCTTTTGAAGGTGTGAATAATTTATGTCCTCCTATGGGCTGCTAACCCTTTACTGCTTCTGCGAATAGAACAATGGATGACGGCAATCCCATTCTCTCCACACTTTGGTATAGAAATAATGTCACAAAAATGTGCAACAGATTTGTCTGTGCACGTTCCACACAGTTTGTCACTATGTAAAATGACTGTACATAACAAGAACCATGTTATGCACAGGCACTAGGCTACTCACCATTGTTGGCTCGATGGATGCTGCTGCATTGGTCATGCCATCTAAACATTTGCTAACAATAGGTAACACTTTCCGATTGACCTCTGCGTAAGTCTTCATAGACTCGCCCACTTTCTCGATCCTTTTCTCCTCCATCTCCTGTATTTTCTGCAACAAAGAAAACATTGTTTGATTACTGTACCTTCAAATAGAATTATGAGTCGCTAATCACATACACATCAGTTATATTGTAAATAGGGTGGATGTAAGTATTGGTAAATAATGTTTTCTCCCTGAAGCACTTTGAGTGCCTGCAAGTGCTACTGTATAACTACAGTGCCTTCAGAAAGCATCCATACCCATGGACTTATCACACATTTTGTTGTGTTAATGCCTGAATTCAAAATTGATTAAATATATTTTTCTCACTAATCTACACACAATACCCCATAACGACAAAGTGCAAACATGTTTTTAGAATTTTTTCCAAATTGATTTAAAATGAAATACAGAAATATGTCATTTAGATATTCACACCCCTGAGTCGTTACATGATAGAATCACATTTGACTGCGATTACAGCTGTGAGTCATTTTGGGTACGTCTCTAAGAGCTTTGCACACCTGGACTGTACTAAACTGAACAAAAATATAAATGCAACATGCAACCATTTCAAAGATTTTACTGAGTTACAGTTCATAAAAGGAAATCAGTTAGCAAAAGCCAACGTCATCCACGACAGAGAATGGTTGATTGAATTCCATTATCTTGGCGTTAATGGATGTCGCCTTTGAGTTGTCTCGCTGATATGTTCTTACTCTTTCAAATGACTGCTCGACTTGAACTTGTTAAGTTGTTGGCATGCTTGGTATTATTCGGCTTTTGTTCTGTGTTGTGCTATATTTCATTTACCTACGTTTATATAGATATGCACCTCAGCTTTGACTTCGGTTTGGCACATCGGCGTTAAACTAGACATGGGCCGATATGTTGTCATTTTTCGCTAATATCGTCCGATTCCGATATGCTTACTGATGTATCGTGCATCCCTGATTTACATGTTGCGTTTACATTTTTGTTCAGTGTATATTTGCCAATATTCTTTTAAAATGTCTTCAAGCTTGTGAAGTTGGTTGTCAATCATTGCTAGACAGCCATCTTCAAGTCTTGCCATAAATGTTCAAGTCAATTTATGTTGAAACTGTAACTAGGCCACTCACGAAGATTAAATGTTGTTTTGGTATGCAACTTCAGTATAGATTTGACCTTGTGTATTAGATTATTGTCCTGCTGAAAAGTGAATTTGTCTCCCAGTGTCTGGGCCAGGTTTTCCACAAGGATTTTGCCTGTGCTTATAGATGTATTCAGTTTATTTCTATCCTAAAAACTCTATAGTCCTTTCTGATGACAAGTATACCAATAACATGATGCAGCCCCACCATGCTTGAAAATATGAAGAGTGGTAGGCAATGTTGTGATGTGTCGGATTTGCCCAAACATAACACTTTGTATTCAACACATTTTTTGCATTATTACATAAGTGCATTGTTGCAAACAGGATGCATGTTTAGGAAAACTTTTATTCTGTACAGGTTTCCTTCTTTCCACTCTGTCATGTAAGTTAGTATTGCGGAGTAACTACACTGTTGTTTATTTATCCTCAGTTCTCATATCACAACCATTAAACTCTGTAACTGTTTTAAAATCACAATTGTCCTCATGGTGAAATCCATGAGCGGTTTCCTTCCTCTTTGACAACTGAGTTAGGATCTACCAATCGCTACACTTTTTCTGTGATACATAAAAAAAACTGCATCTGTGCTTGAATTTCACTACTCGATTCAGGGACCTTACAGATAATTGTACATGTGGGGTACAGGGATGGGGTAGTCATTCAAAATCATGTTAACCACTATTTTTTTTAAACGGAATGAGTCCATGCAACTTATGATGTGATTTGTTAAGCTAATTTTTACTCCTGAACTTATTTAGGCTTGCCATAACAAAGTGGTTGAATACTTATTGACTCAAGACATTTCAGCTTTTAATTTCTTTATGAATTTCAGAAATTCTACTTTGATATTATGGGGTGTTGTGTGTAGATCAGTGACACAAAATTGACATTTTTATCCATTTTAAATTCAGGCTGTAACACAACAAAATGTGGAAAAAGTCAAGGGGTGTGAATACTTTTTGAAGGCACTGTATATAAAACCAATCAATTAGTACTGTGAGGTTAAATACCTGAAAGATGTGAGGTATAAGGCTATAATAATGTTCATTCTGCTCCTTGTTAAACTTCTGCAGGTAGGTGAGGTATTCATTCTTGCTGTCCTCTGCCACTTGGTGTTTCAACTGGGCCTGCTGTCTGGCCTGTATACAGAGAAGAGGTTCAGAGATGGATTAACGATTCACACACCAACAAGTGGGACTGTAAACCCTGCAAAGATCAACAGAACTCTAACAAAGCACATTTCGTGTTAACACGCATAACAACATCCGGATGATTCCTCACAAAACTATAACAAATAAATGTTTTGGGGGTGGGGGAAGTCAAAAGTATTGGTTAGTGTCAAGTAGTGGGACACCTCAATCCATATTGAATGTTTACAATGACAAAATGATGGAAACATTGACCATAACAAACAACAACAAGAACAAAAGAAAAACACAAAAGGGCTCATTTTGCATGCACATAACCCACAAACATACAGTATGAGCACTGAGACACACTGTACACTGACAGGACAAGATCTAGGTGCTGCTTCAGCAGACAGTTGAAGACTCTTCATAACACAAGACTCAAAGTAAACAAACAAAACTGAAGGGTAACATTTTGTATGCCTAACAGTATTCGTTGCAATCTTAATAATCTTGGTTAACCCTGAACTAAAATATAATGTAATTGGTCAGCTGCTCGAAGAAATTCTGGTTCCACACATGTTAAGAGAAGAGATGAAGAGATGCTAGAACGAGGAAGGGAACCATAATGAAGAGCTCCATTTGCTCTCTTTGCAAGTTACGGGGCCCGAATGTGCCCTCCTCTTCCAAAATTCCAAAGATGATAACACAGTTGAAATCGCGATGTGTGCAAATAACCTGTGATGAAAAACACAAACACTGGAACTACTGCTGCTCGTTATCTCACCCATCCCACTCCTTCCAGACAGATTCTAGGGTATCAGTTATATTTACGTATATATCTGTCCACGAGAGATTACAATCTCAGCAATTATGCATTTTATTTGTGTCTATATTTGTTATTTGTGTGCAGCGCCATGAAAAAGTATTTGCCTCCTTTCTGATTTTGTCTATTTTTGCCCCCTTACACTCAATAACCACCTTTAGCTGCAACAACTGCAACCAAATGCTTCCTGTATTTCATGATCAGCTTCTTACGTCTCTTTGGAGGAATTTTGGCCCACTCTTCCATGCAGAACTGCTTTAACTCAGCGACATTTGAAGGTTTTCAAGCATGAACTGCTTGTTTGAGGTCCTGTTACAATGCCATTCTAAAAATTAGAATGTGTTGCTTTCAAGCCATTCTGACGTAGACTTGCTTGTGTGTTTTGGATCATTGTCTTGCTGCATGACCCAGCTGCGCTTCAAGCTCACAGACGGATGGCCTGACGTTCTCCTTTAGAATTCTCTGATACGGAGCAGAATTCATGGCTCCTTCAATGATGGCAAGTCATCCTGGTCCTGAGGCAGGAAAGCATCCCCAAAGCATCATACTACCACCACCATGCTTGGCTGTCGGTATGAGATTCTTTCCGTGGAGTTCAGTGTTTGGTTTTCCCCACTGATCCAAAACACACAAGCAAGTCTACATCAGAATGGCTGAAAAGCAACACATTTAATGTTTTGGAAAGGCCTACTCAAAGTCCAGACCTAAACCTTACTAAGATATTGTGACAGGGCCTGAAACGAGCGGTTCAGGCTCAAAATCCCACAAATGTTGCTGAGTTAAAGCAGAACTGCATGGAAGAAAATTAATCCGCAGCGACGTGAGAGACTCTTTAACAACTACATAAAAGTGTTTGGTTGCAGTCATTGTAGCTAAAAGGTGTTAAAACCAGTTATTGAGTATAAGGGTACAATTACTTTATCACACAGGGGCATTGTTTATTAAATAAATGAAATAAGTATCCAAATGTTGTGGTATTTATTGACTCAGGTTCCCTTTATCTAATATTAGGATTTGGTTGAAAATCTAATAACATTCAGTGTAAAAAAAGATGCAAAATTCGACAAAAATCTGAAAGTGAGCAGATACTTTTTCACAGCACTGTATACAATACGAGTCAAAAGTTGGGACACACCTACTCATTCAAGGGTTTTTCTTTATTTTGACTATTTTCTACATTGTAAAATAAGAGTGAAGACATCAAAACTATGAAATAACACATATGGCATCAAGTAATAACCAAAAAGTGTTAAACAAATAAATACAGATTTTAGATTCTTCAAAGTAGCCCCCTTTGTCTTGATGACAGCTTGGCACACTCTTGGCATTCTCTCAACCAGCTTCACCTGGAATGCTTTTCCAAAAGTATTGAAGGAGTTCCCACATATGCTGAGCACTTGTTGGCTGCTTTTCCATCACTCTGCGGTCCGACTCATCCCAAACCATCTCAATTGGGTTGACGTCGGTTGATTGTGGAGGCCAAGCCATCACTCTCCCTCTTGTTTAAATATCCCTTAAACAGCATGGAGGTGTGTTGTGTCATTGTCCTGTTGACAAACAAATGATAGTCCCACTAAGCGCAAACCAGATTGGATGGCATATCGCTGCAGAATGCTGTTGCAGCCATGCTGGTTAAATGTGCCTTGAATTCTAAATAGATCACAGACAGTGTCACCAGCAAAGCAGCCACACACCATCACACCTCCTCCTCCATCCTTCACAGTCGGAACCACACATCCGGAGATCATCCATTAACCTACTCTGCATCTCACAAAGACATGGCGGTTGGAACCAAAAATCTCTAATTTGGACCAAAGGACAGATTTCCACCGGTCTAATGTCCATTGCTCGTGTTGCTTGACCCAAGCAATTTTCTTCTTCTTACTAGTGAATCGACCATGAAGGCCTGATTCACGTAGTCTCCTCTGAAGAGTTGATGTTGAGATGTGGCTGTTACTTGAACTCTGGGTCTTCCATTCCTGTAGTGGTCCTCATGAGAGCCAGTTTCATCATAGCGCTTTATGGTTTTTGCGACTGCACTTGAAGAAGCTTTAAAAGTTCTTGAAATTTTCCAGATGGACTGACCTTCATGTCTTAAAGTAATGATGGACTGTCATTTCTCTTTGCTTATTTGAGCTGTTCTTGCCATAATATGGACTTGGTCTTTTACCAAATAGGGCTATCTTCTGTATACCACCGCTACCTTGTCACAACCCAACTGATTGGCTCAAACTCATTACGAAGGAAAGAAATTCCTCAAATTAATTTTTAACAAGGTACACCTGTTAATAAAAATGCATTCCAGGTGACTACCTCATGAAGTTGCTTGAGAAAATGCCAAGATTGTGCAAAGCTGTCATCAAGGCTAAGGGTGGCTACTTTGCAAAATCTCAAATATATATTTCCATTATTTTCCCAATGTTTTGGTTACTACATGATTCCATATGTGTTATTATATAGTTTATGTCTTCACTATTATTATACAATGTAGACAATGATTTATTTATCCGTTATTTTACAAGGTAAGTTGACTGAGAACACATTCTCATTTGCAGCAACGACCTGGGGAATAGTTACAGGGAGAGGAGGGGGAAGAATGAGCCAATTGTAAACTGGGGATTAAATAAAACATAAAAATAAAGAAAAACCATTGTGTCCAAACCTTTGACTGGTACTGCATATGAATATGT
The DNA here is from genome assembly GCF_057628025.1 of Oncorhynchus mykiss. Taxonomy (NCBI): domain Eukaryota; kingdom Metazoa; phylum Chordata; class Actinopteri; order Salmoniformes; family Salmonidae; genus Oncorhynchus; species Oncorhynchus mykiss. Next base: position 47,128,566 of record NC_143032.1, read on the forward strand.
TTAGATGTGTCTTCACTCAATTATCATTTGAAATCCTGTACACACTAACCGACCCCAGCAGTTTCTTACTGTAAATACCCATTCCAAACCATAACAAGCCTTAGAAGATCTTTGGAGATCTTAATTTGAAATGATGCTCCGAGTGAAACAGACAATGTTATGTCTATGGGTATACATTGAACACAGAGACAGATCCTCACAGACCTCGTAAACCTACCTTGAGAGAGCACCGCTTTAAGACATGTTAGAAAACAAAAACACTGAGTTAGTTTCAGAGCACTACAGACAGGTTTTAGACCTTCTAATTATGTGAAAGTATTTTTTTAAAATTATTATTTATGTACTGAATAAATTACTAGACTGCAAAAAGGCTTGAACTGTAAGGAACATAGTGGTTACAGTGCATTCGGAAATAATTTACAGATTTTTACAGATTTTGTTACTTTACAGCCTTATTCTAAAATTGATTAAAGACAATTTTTAACTCATTAATCTACAAATAATACCCCATAATGACAAAGCAAAAACAGGTTTAGAAATGTGTGCAAATGTATTAAAAATGTCAAACTGAAATACGACATTTACATAAGTATTCAGACCCTTTCACTCTGATAGAGCTCCTCCCATCTCCTCTGACAGCGCTCCAGTGTTTCTCTGTGGAGATGGGAGAACCTTCCAGAAGGACAACCATCGCTGCAGCACTCCACCAATCATGCTTTTATGGTAGAGTGGCCAGACAGAATCCCCTCCTCAGTAAATGGCACATGACAGCCCGCTTGGAGTTTGCCAAAAGGAACCTAAAGGACTCTCAGACCATGAGAAACAAGATTATCTGGTCTGATGAAATCAAGATTGAACTCTTTGGCCTGAATGCTAAGTGTCAAGTCTGGAGGAAACCTGGCACCACCCCTGAAGCATGGTGGTGGCAGCATTATGATGTGGGGATGTTTTTCAGTGGCAGGGACTGGGAGACTAGTCAGAATCGAGGTAAAGATGAGCGGCGCAAAGTACAGAGAGATTCTTGATGAAAACCTGCTCCGGAGCGCTCAGGACCTCAGACTGGGGAAAAAGTTCACCTTCCAACAGGACAACAACCCTAAGCACACAGCCAAGACAACGCAGGAGTGGCTTTGGGACAAGTCTCTGAATGTCCTTGAGTGGCCCAGCCAGAGCCCGGACTTGAACCCCATCGAACATCTCTGGAGAGACCTGAAAATAGCTGTGCAGCGAAGCTCCCCATCTAACCTGACAGAGCTTGAGAGGATCTGCAGAGAAGAATTGGAGAAACTCCCCAAATACAGGTGTGCCAGGCTTGTAGCGTCATACCCAAGAACACTCAAGGCTGTAATCGCTGCCAAAGGTGCTTAAACAAAGTACTGAGTACAGGGTCTGAATACTTATGTAAATGTTATTTTTTTTTATATATTTTTTTTTATACATTTGCATTTTTTTTAATAAAAACTAGTTTTTCTTTGTAATCATGGGGTAATGTGGGGAGATTGATGAGGGAAAAACAATTGAATCCATTTTAGAATAAGACTCTACCGTAACAAAATGTGGAAAACGTCAAGGGATCTGAATACTTTTCTAATGCACTGTATGAGGAGAAAGTTGAAGTCTCTACCTATCCACTGGTGTAAATCCCCTTTCTGATTGCCAGTTCATCTACTAGATAGCATTAGGAGATCACAAGACGTCGCTTGGTCTGGTTTGGGGTAGAATCGCTGAACGGATTTTCAAGCCTGACATCTTAAAATTACCCTCGCAATCATGGCTTTCAAGTTACCGAGATTTTTTAAACAAGACACAGACAGTTGAGGACATTTCCAACTTCTTTTCCCATTCACTTTTCCTATTGTAAACGAGTAGATCCACGGCCCATGTGGAGGATGCGTACAAGGTAAAGTGGCTCGACAAGGAAATTCATTGCTGTACAATGACCATCAGGGTGTATTCTTTCCAGGCATATTACATGTTTGCATTTTTGGTGACTTGACCTACATTGCATACTCTATGAATATGACCATACCGCATTGTTTATGCCCTTTATGGAGGGGTGGTGGTGGGGGGGGGGGATTCTTATGACATTGTCAGCAGTAAGATTTGAGTTTTATTTACAAACAGACAAAGGCTGTAGCTTTCAAATGATATGTCACTTTCTATTTAATGACAATTTTTTTTAGTTAGGGTCCAAAACAACCAGAGTTTGGTTATTTGATTTTGTTTATTTTAGTTCATTATTAGCTTCATGAGATTCTTGGGGTGGGATGTTGCATGTTGACACTACTGTACATTGAGTTACCTTTGTTTCTACAGTACATTGGACAGATCGGATACCTGATAAACATGTCAAAGTACTATCACTGTTTTTTGCAATCAATACTGAAATAATAGTACAGTTTTTGGAATCAGCAGTACACTAGCACAGTAACACAGCTTGGTTACCATCTGAGGCATTACATTTAGAGGGAACAATGAGAAAAGCCCATAGCTGGAGCTCCATGAAGCACTGTACCACTGTCTACCAGCAGTGATTCATATTTGGATCCAAACCAACTTCCAACAGGGCCACAGCACTCTCTTGTCAGTGAAGCTGTTGCCACGCAAACCATGCTTACAGCTTAATGAGTGGGTGAGTGGTGACTAAGAGTAGCTGCAATTTTACACGCACACGCACAGACACACAGAGACAGGCAAGGCATTCGCAGTCACCCACCCACGCACACACACACGCACCCACACACACTGCTACCCATTGTCAGTCAATAACTTACTTTTTCGACGTCTGCTTTGGTCACATTGATGTCAGCATCAATCTTGTCAAAGTACTGCTGGGCTCGGTCCGCCTCCTTGCAGTCTCTCTCAAATCTCCGTTTACTCTGAGGAGAGGCAATTCACAAGTCAAGTTGGAATGGTTCAGTCGCATATCGTTCATCTATTCAATTACTCAAACCTACTCATCAGGAGGACACTTACGGATTCCAGTTGTTTCCAAGAATTCTCAATGTGTTGCTGAGCTCTGCGGCCATCATGGAAATGCTGGGTAAAAAAAAAACACATCAGAAAATAAGTTAAAACACTTAAAACAGTAGTAGAATCATTTCTGGTTTGACCTCTTGAGCAATTTAGTATCCATAACTAGACAGTCAAGGGACTTGTAAATCTCTTACGGCAGCTCTTACGATACTCCTTATGATGAATAATAAAGCTAGACAAAACACACAATGTCCACAACAAAAAAAGGCATAAAATCCACTACTTAGCCTTTGCATTGAAGTGAAACTACTGAGCCAAAACTAAACTAACTTGTGACTTGATGATGTGCATATTCTTGACTGATTCAATGCTGCTCACAGCGTATAATATGACTTTCAAGGGAATTCACAGATGAAGACTCAAAGGCACTTCTGCTTTTGTTTTAAGTTCAATTCAAAATATAGGAGCAGTAAATATTAATGTGTTAATGTGATGTACAAAGCTTATGTTCAATGCCTGGTTGCATGACCTCATTTAACTTACACCATGTTCTGGTTGGGAATTGAATGAATGAAAAAGCATACATTGGAGTGAGCTATCGATGAAAGCTACCTTTACTACACGTTAGAAAATAAAAACAATCCGACATGAACGGCAGTCCAGATTTTTTTTATTTTTATAAAAGTAAGAGGTATTAACTCTTCTCGCACTGAGCTGAGCCATCGTCAAAGACATGCTGTCAGACAAAAGGCCACAACCAACGCCTTACAAAACTATGTGTGTGTGTGTGGTGGGGTGGGGAGGGGGGGGGGGGGGAGAGAGAGAGCTGTTGTACATTCCACCCCCCCATCATATTAGTTCCAGCCACCAGCTCCAGACAGAGACCTGGTTGAGGCTACTATGGATTGGTGGGGGGAGTAGGGTCAACATGTTCCCAATCCATTGACCTGGATACTTGACCCAGTTCCATCCCTGGGATGTATTGGATGTGGCGGCATACAATTGTGAGCAACATCATAACAGATTCTCAGCTTGATCCCTGGCTGTGTGGTACCGAGTAATGACAATCACCAATGACATATTTGCATCTGTTCCAGCAATTGCATTTGCTGATTTGATTTTTGGGAGTGGGGATAAAAAAAAAATTTAAAACATTTTTTTTTGGAAGCATCGAGCCGCCACTGGTTGACCAGGGATTGGCTGGTTTGGCTCAGATCATGTGATATCAATAATCTCTGCGTATTCTAGCCTCAAAATAGTTTTGAGCCGCCAATGAGCATGATCCGGGAGAGTACAATTCATGACTAAGTGAGCGATGCGCAGGAAAGGGGATTTTTTTTTTACCGATTTCCTCTCTGCTTTCAGCTCCTGGATATAGCGTGTCAGCTCACAGATGATATGAGTGGTGAGATTCTCAGCGATGACCTCGTGTTGTCCGGCATAGTCGTTCAGCTCATTCAGGGTCATCAGGAAGGCCCGACAGGATGTATACCTGATAACAAGACGAGAGGTGACCACAAAACGTGTTTAAAAACAATCACTTATTTCACATTTAATTACTCTAATCACAACTGCAGGTAGCCTAGTGGTTAGAGCGTTGGGCCAGTAACCGAAAGGTGCTGACAAGGTAAAAATCTGTCGTTCTGCCCCTGAACTAGGCAGTTAACCCACTGTTCCCCGGTAGGCTGTCATTGTAAATAACAATTTGTTCTAAACTGACTTGCCTAGTTAAATAAAATAATTTTTTTTACAAAAACAACTGCTTTTTACTATGCATCCTGAGAAATATTAATGTAATACTGTTACTGGCGATCGTAAGGAATGTTTGCATCATATTTATTATCATAGGAAGTAATTAATAGGTACTATTATGTTCTCTTTCTTTATCAAGAGAGAATATTGCCGTGAATATTCAAATTATATAATTTACTGACCACTTCGACAGTGTCTTTAAATGATAGGACATGCATAGAATTTGATTTTTGTGATTTCGTGACTAAGAGGGGAAATAAGACACAGATAAAGCCCTCATCCGGCAGTACTTCCTTCAAAGGCTTCCTCCACTGCCTTAAGAAAAGTCTCAAATTTTCTTTCAAAATGTCACTCTGTTCATGTGTCTTGGAACTGTCCAACTGCTTTGCACATATTATGAAGGATAACATCTTGATGAAAAGACAATCCTTGTGGAAAAACCCTTGGCTTTAGCTACACAGTGTTCTCCAGGCAGAAATGGAGTGTTTCGCTGCAAGCCATGAAAGTGCAGCCTTGTTAATCTAAAACAGCTATTTTTACCCACTAACAGCCGGTAATGAGTGGAGATGGTATATGAATTACATGACTGTACAATCATCACAAAAATAATAGCCACATTCATGTGCACGGTCAACCTGATACTGTGAACATTAATCCTTGATGCATTTCACTCACTTGTATTCGTCTTCCTCTCTTGAGTTTTTCTTAGGCTGATATTTTTTAGAGAGGTTTCTGTTAGGGAATGGGAACAAATTTCAGTACAGGCGTGGAAAACATACAGTACACTGTAAATCAGAGACTGTGGAGAAATACAGAGGGAGATGTGTAAACACAAATATTGTATGTTTGTGTACTCATGGGAAAGGGACGCCCAGTGACAGGGTATCAAAAGTACAAGCTGATTGACGGATACTCTTCTGTGTACCTCTGCATCTGAGCCTCATATGTACACATCTCTAAAAACAACAGAGTGATTTGACAAGAAAGAGCAGCATTAGCGGGGCAGTATCAGGAAGTCATCCCTTAGCTGTAATGTAAAACTCAGGATGATTCAGCCAACTGGAGATAGAACCTACACTTACTATGAAAGCATAACGGCAAGATTCCCCTTTGAAATATCATCATACTAGCTGTACAATGACGCTTATGAAAGAAAAAACGATAAATATTACATTTGTAATTATACAGCCTCTGAGCGGACTATCGTGAGCAGAAACTGAGGCTAGAATAATGACACAGCGGTAAAAACAATCTCCCCCTCTGACTGGTAGCCTCCACTGGTAGCCTCCACCCCCTGTGCTCTGATCCACACCATCTATTCTGATGTGTTGCTAGGCAGATTGCCAGCCGCGCCAGCCGCCTCTTTTTGTCTGCTTGCAGCCACATGACAAATCTGGATCCTGACACCACAGCGCATGGCACAAATCCCATACGCCCAGATTCATGTTAACACTTTGAAAATAAAATGACTAACAAGTCCCTAGCTGTCTTTTTGCTCTAGTCTTTTTAAGCACCTGCTTGTCTTTTGGGGCTTTTTGCATCATTTGGAAGGCTTAATTCCTCCATTCAGTGTCCAATCTGTGCGTTCCATAGTCTGGTTTGTTTAGTCTACGGTTGCCTTAATCAATATACTACATCAACTGTACTATCAACTAACATATGTAGAGAAATTAAATCTATTATGGTTGGTGATGAAAAAAAAAACACAATTTAACAAAACACTTCACATGCAACTTAAAATGGTGCCATTATCAATGATACTGGCTGGAGAACAAAACACACCCAATGAATAATCCAGTCCAGAGCTGATCGCTGCACTATTGCTGAGGCAGAAAACCTCTTGATATGATCTCCAGAAACAAGGTTGATGATTATGCATGCAGGGATTTGCTGCTGTGTATTCCTTGGTGAGTGCACGGCAGACAGTGATCCAACTCATCCACTGTCCCCGGGGACTGCTCTGTCAGAGACTATCACTGTCTGGCAATAACCCCATATTATACAGTGGGAAGCTCCCAAGACCATTGGAAGAAAACGAATGTGGGTCATTGCTGTGGATAACCTAGTAACCATGGTAATGCGTTGCCTACCCGGCTTACACTTCCGGTTGCACGTAGTTGAAGGCCTGTATGTATCTGTATTAATCTACTTCATTTTGTTGCTACTTGCTACATAAACCACCACCTTTGGGTAGGCCTGGTTACATTCACCTCCGAATTTAGAAGTTTGCTTTGAAGTGGGCTGAAATTCATACATTACATTTCTTTAAATATTTTGTTTTACCTTTGTTTAACCCGGGGGTTATTGAGAAGGCATTCTCTTTAATTACGACAACCACCTGAACAAGACGGTGCAGTGATACACTAGAGAGACAGCTGACACATGTACCACTGGACCCTCTTGCTCTGGTGTATGCATGTCTGAAATGTATATGAAAATGTGGATACCAGAGATCATTTTGTCACTTGTGAGCATCACCTTATGACATGCGTTGCACTTGAGTGTGGCATGACTTGGATGACATTGGTGATGCAGGCTCTGTAGTCTTTTATCAAAGTTACTGAAATCGACAAAACATACCGAAACGTATGTTTTAGTCGTACTGTAGGCTTCTCCTACTGCAACGCCGCAGCCATGAGAGACATGACAATATCAAAATGGGAAGTGAAGAGGATACTATTTTCCCAGCCTTACCTGATTTGTTTTGCATAGCTGATTTCAATTTCAGATCTCTCCTTAACAAACTTTGTATACCTCTCCACAAACTCAATGCCCCAGTGGGTGTGCTTTTCCAAGTTGTCAAACTGGTCCTATAAGAAAAGAGATTAAGAATAAAATAAGAATACATGATTAAAACAAAGCCATATCCTCAATTTAATTCCCAAACTCACCAGTAACTAGACCAGGTTACACCACCTCTGATGTGTATTTTCTTCCTAATTTATTTTGCAGCCAAGAGGCAATGTTTATGAAAAATGTATAGAAATTAGCTATTATGGTTCAATTAGAGAGGGATAGAGTCTAGAACAGTCTTTTGTTGAAACAGTATGTCTGTTGCAACAGTGGGCTAACACTTCTGCACATTTTATGTAGGCCTACAACCTAAACTACAGGAGGCAAATTGGGAATATAATAAGACTATTGGCATTCAGTTGGTGAGGTGTAATAGTATATGTTGTGAACTCAAATTAACATATGTAGTGGCGGGTTACGTTTGCATCTCTGCAATGCATAGCCTATTTGTGCACACCTGTAGGCATTGTTTCCATTTCCAAATAAAAACTAATTCCATGACGTTACGCATATTTAATGCATTATTTTAGACGTCACTCTGATATTTGCAATAGGCCCTTCTATGTGCGGAAAAAAACGTAGTGTGAGGATCCGTTCAACCTGCTGGCCCTGTTCGTCATTGTTCTTGCTTTTAATAGCTATTTCAGCTATAATGTCAATTAAGGCAGACAACGGAGGAAACCCATTCCCAAATGCGTAGCCTACAACACCGCTCTCGGGGGCAATGCTTCAAATTAAACGTTACTAGAGTCGCTGTGTAGCTGTACGTGCACAGGATGGACCCCATTTGCAATGGCTTAGTGATTGTAATAGGCTAATGGGGTAGGATATTGAAAACAACTAGCCTATTGCTTCTAACGTAGGCTGTATGGCGGGATAGATCTTGATGTTAAAAACAAAAGTAGGCTATATTAATTAGTGACTGTAAAACAGATGGGTTAGCCGACCGTGTCGTCTAGGCGACCCAGTATAGAATCGGCCACTATGCCTCCGATAATAAAGGCTGCATGCACGCGCAGAGAAGCATCATGGCAGCAGGAGCTTTAAGCTCGCTACCTTTTTGCAAGACAATGCCATCCACTTGTCGTTTGTATCGGAACAGATCAAAGGTTGTCCATCAAATTAAAGCAATAGTTAAAACATGTTTCATTACTAATATATTTGCGCCGCTATCACTCGGTCGTGCTTCCGCGGTTCTACTTACCCACAGCTCTGTCCCCCATCTGCAACTCATCGTTTCAGTGCAATTTCTTCCAAATGATCCACGATTTCTATGCATGCGTCCAATTATATTATTCAGGCCTGTATCTGAGTACCAGCGTATGTCATAAGATCCCACAATGTTTGTGTAGCTTTTCACCGACGCATTCACTCATAACAAACGGTGTTTTGTCCTCAGATATTGGGTTGATTGCTGCTCCTACATGTGGGGCATCCACCCGCCTAGCCCGATGACAGCGTGCTTCACATAGAAATCTCTGCTAGAGCCTCTGCTCACGGGTAGAGTCTGGAGCGCTTGCTGTGATGGACAATGAAATGATAGGCTTTGTGATACTCAAAACGGTGGATATGTTTTTGAACAGTACGTGTATACGTGGAACTATTACGGGTTCAATTCCAGTAAGGCACGCCAAAAGTTGCATCTTTGTAAATTGTAGACGACATAACTAAATACAGTAGAACATAATTATAAATAACAAACATGTCATAAGGCCAACATATCTATGCAGTAGCCCTTCAACTGGTAGGCTATAACAACGTAATAACAATGGATACTGTAATAACTTACCGTGGTTTTATTTGATAGGGTAATGTAATAAAACTGGATAATGTGATGAATCACTTGGATAATGTAATAAAACTGTTGAATGGATAAGGTAATCATTTTATCTGAATAAGGTTGATAACAGCTTTTTGTTGCCCTGTGGAGTGCATGTTTGGCCAGTTGAACTATCTCCGGTGGGATCAGAGAGGTCATTCAAAGGTTGAGCTGATCAATTACCTTGAAAGAGTTGAACTATACAATAAAGCAATCATAATAATCAGACATGTGTAGTAGGCCTACATCTGAACCCCCAAAAAACGAATGTTTGTTTTGTATTTACAGTGCCTTGCGAAAGTATTCGCCCCCCTTGAACTTTGCGACCTTTTGCCACATTTCAGGCTTCAAACATAAAGATATAAAACTGTATTTTTTTGTGAAGAATCAACAACAAGTGGGACACAATCATGAAGTGGAACGACATTTATTGGATATTTCAAACTTTTTTAACAAATCAAAAACTGAAAAATTGGGCGTGCAAAATTATTCAGCCCCTTTACTTTCAGTGCAGCAAACTCTCTCCAGTGAGGATCTATGAATGATCCAATGTTGACCTAAATGACTAATGATGATAAATACAATCCGCCTGTGTGTAATCAAGTCTCCGTATAAATGCACCTGCACTGTGATAGTCTCAGAGGTCCGTTAAAAGCGCAGAGAGCATCATGAAGAACAAGGAACACACCAGGCAGGTCCGAGATACTGTTGTGAAGAAGTTTAAAGCCGGATTTGGATACAAAAAGATTTCCCAAGCTTTAAACATCCCAAGGAGCACTGTGCAAGCGATAATATTGAAATGGAAGGAGTATCAGACCACTGCAAATCTACCAAGACCTGGCCGTCCCTCTAAACTTTCAGCTCATACAAGGAGAAGACTGATCAGAGATGCAGCCAAGAGGCCCATGATCACTCTGGATGAACTGCAGAGATCTACAGCTGAGGTGGGAGACTCTGTCCATAGGACAACAATCAGTCGTGTATTGCACAAATCTGGCCTTTATGGAAGAGTGTCAAGAAGAAAGCCATTTCTTAAAGATATCCATAAAAAGTATTGTTTAAAGTTTGCCACAAGCCACCTGGGAGACGCACCAAACATGTGGAAGAAGGTGCTCTGGTCAGATGAAACCAAAATTGAACTTTTTGGCAACAATGCAAAACGTTATGTTTGGCGTAAAAGCAACACAGCTCATCACCCTGAACCCACCATCCCCACTGTCAAACATGGTGGTGGCAGCATCATGGTTTGGGCCTGCTTTTCTTCAGCAGGGACAGGGAAGATGGTTAAAATTGATGGGAAGATGGATGGAGCCAAATACAGGACCATTCTGGAAGAAAACCTGATGGAGTCTGCAAAAGACCTGAGACTGGGACGGAGATTTGTCTTCCAACAAGACAATGATCCAAAACATAAAGCAAAATCTACAATGGAATGGTTCAAAAATAAACATATCCAGGTGTTAGAATGGCCAAGTCAAAGTCCAGACCTGAATCCAATCGAGAATCTGTGGAAAGAACGGAAAACTGCTGTTCACAAATGCTCTCCATCCAACCTCACTGAGCTCGAGCTGTTTTGCAAGGAGGAATGGGAAAAAATTTCAGTCTCTCGATGTGCAAAACTGATAGAGACATACCCCAAGCGACTTACAGCTGTAATCGCAGCAAAAGGTGGCGCTACAAAGTATTAACTTAAGGGGGCTGAATAATTTTGCACGTCCAATTTTTCAGTTTTTGATTTGTTAAAAAAGTTTGAAATATCCAATAAATGTCTTTCCACTTCATGATTGTGTCCCACTTGTTGATTCTTCACAAAAAAATACAGTTTTATATCTTTATGTTTGAAGCCTGAAATGTGGCAAAAGGTCGCAAAGTTCAAGGGGGCCGAATACTTTCGCAAGGCACTGTACCTGCTAATCAGTCTTAGCCTACATGAATTGCATTTTAGGCACTATCAATGACTTATGTTATTTAATTCAAAGGGACTTTCAATCTGCTTCAAGGCATCTTGTATCTTCTCAGAAACTAACTCAGGTATGACATCACCTGGGAAAACAGTCACACACACAGTAGCGGTGTGTAAACAAAATAAAAAAATAAAAAATTGCATTGTTTGCTCTGTAACCCATTAATTCATACGCCACCGTGATATACAACAAGGCCGTGACAACAAAAAAGGCAATTCACTCAGTAGCAGAATAAAATCAACAACACATACATTTGTTTCTGCACAAAACCGGAGAGCAACATCTGTCCAGTGAAGTTCACAATGCAAATATTATATATAACAAACAGTTATATCACCTGCAGCATGGGCAAGCAAGTGAAATGTTTTCAATTGATTTAGAACCATGGATTTACAGCAAGTTAGCACAAAGACAACAGGAGCACTGCCTCCGCTATTGCAGCACCATTTAAACTTTAACATTTAAACATCAAAGCAACAAGTCTATACTGTATATGCTTAGTTTAATACACTGAAAACAAACGTAAAGATACCAAAAAACATTTAGTCCAATCAATGTTGCTAAATTTCATGTGGCTACCCCTAGAACTGATTTCTGTATGTGTGTGTGTGTGTGTGTGTGTGCAAGTAAAACAAACAATGTTTGACTCACCCTACTATTTCATGTTGGTAAAACGATCTATGGCTCTGTCACACTGTACACTTTTCGTTTTTGTTGTCATAGCCTATAGCTAAAATAATTGCTAGCCTAAATTCCTTGCATGGGCAACGATAAACCAGTGAAGTTACCTAGCTAGTTAAACAACCTCTTAAGTACCGTTTTTTTTAATTTTCGCCTAAAATGACATACCCAAATCTAACTGCCTGTAACTCAGGACCTGAAGCAAGGATATGCATATTCTTGATACCATTTGAAAGGAAACACTTTGAAGCTAGGTGAAATGTGAAATTAATGTAGGAGAATATAACACATTAGATCTGGTAAAAGATAATACAAAGAAAAAAACATGCGTTTTTATTTTTGAAATGCAAGAGAAAGATCACAGTGTATTATTCCAGGTTAGGCGGAATTTTGGCCACTAGATGGCAGCAGTGTATGTGCAAAGGTTTAGGCTGATTCAATGAACCATTGCATTTCTGTTCAAAATGTTTTATCAGGACTGCCCAAATGTGCCTAATTGGTTTATTAATACATTTTCAAGTTCATAGCTGTGCACTCTCCTCAAACAATAGCATGGTATTTATTTCACTATAATAGCTACTGTAAATCGGACAGTGCAGTTAGATTAACAATAATTTAAGCTTTCTGCCCTTATCAGATATGTCTATGTCCTGGGAAATGTTCTTGTTACTTACAGCCTCATGCTAATCACATCAGCCTACGTTAGCTCAAACATCCCGTAGGGGGGACATCGATCCTGTAGAGGTTTAATGTGAGCCTACTAGGTTACATCTAGGCTATATATTGAACTTCAATTTGAACAGTACGTGTATACGTGGAACTATTTCTGCACCAGGACAACCCACAGTTGAGCTCAGTGCAACGCTGATTGGCTAATTCTTTTATATTTTTTTTATCAAGGGATGCCAAATGCTTGCTGGCGTCAATCAAACAAATGCCATGGCGCAAGACAACATGTTATACTCTTTTGGTCCAGACAGCATCAGATGCATGGGCTGCACATACTGAGACAGAGGGGCGCTGTTTCCCTCGCTAGTTTGATTTCGAATTTACAGAAAATTGGGATAACAAAGTAAGATGAAAAATTTATTATTTAATCATTTTTATTGGTCAAATATTTGGGTAAGCCTGGCTTCCTTTGGCATCCATGAATACACGACCACTGCATATACAGTGCCAGAATAGTTTTTCTGAGGGGCAAATTATGGAAATGCTTTCAAGATAAGGGGGTGTATGGAGTGACTTCAGTGCCAACAGAAATTGCATTTGAATTCCATCATTTTGAACGGAATTATTGCATTCAGTTTTAAAAGTTTTATTTTTAAGTAGGCAGCACAAGTGCGCAACTACACAACCACTTACAGCAACCCTGCTGACAAAACAGGCCTGACTGTCCGTTTACAACGCGTCCAGGAAGACCATTTGAGAAATTTTCCGGATCTGCACACCTGTTTTACATCCCCTCATCACTCTACGTTTATATTATCCTCTGTTCCCCACATGTCTGTGTGTGTAACTGTTTGTTAAGTGTCATGTGTGATGAGTCATGTTGTTTTTTCCCCGGGTCTTATTTGGAACCGTGGTATTGTATGCTGTACATTATTTGTGTGACGAGTGCGCTATTCCCTTTTGCCTTTGGCGGGAGTGTTGTTACGCAGTTGCGTCCGACTGTTTTCCTTCCTTCGTCCAAATAAAGTGTGTGTCACGACTTCCGCGGAAGTCGGTCCCTCTCCTTGTTCGGGCGGTGTTCGGCGGTCGACGTCACCGGCCTTCTAGCCATCGCTGATCCACTTTTCATTTTCCATTTGTTTTGTCTTTGTGTTACACACCTGGTTTCAATCCCCCAATTACTTGTTCATTATTTAACCCTCTGTTCCGCCATGTTTGTTTGTGAGTAATTGTTTATTGCATTGCGGTCTATATTTGTGGCCTTGTATTTATACGACGTGTATTGTGATGTATTTTGAGTAAAATTGCTTTCATTACTCATATCTGCTGTCCTGCGCCTGACTCATCTCACCAGCTGCACACAGACACTTTACAGAATTACTCACCACCGAATGGAGTCAGCAGGAGCAGACACCCTCCCTGTGGCTGTAGAGGAGCGTGTCCAGCAGCACGCGACCATGTTGCAATGTCTGGGCACCGCCATGGATCGCATGCTGCAGACGATGGCTCGTTGGGAGTGAGGAAGAGGTCGTCCAGTGCCTCCACCAGCCCCACTACATCAGGCCCCACTGTCCACCCCTCCTTCACCTGGTCCCAGCGGGATTCGGCTCGCGCTCCCGAGGAAGTATGATGGGACGGCTGCCTGATGCCAGCGGTTCATACTCCAGCTGGAGCTCTACCTGGCGACCATCCACCTGGCTCCTTCATGACGTGAGAGTGTGTCCGCCCTCGTCTCCTGCCTCTCAGGCATAGCCCTGGAGTGGGCCAACGCCGTATGGAGTGAAGGAGACACAGCGTTGGACCATTATGCAGAGTCCACCCGCCGCTTTCGGGCAGTAAATGCGGTGAATGTCTGTTCCACCTGAGGCAAGGGACGAGGAGCGTGCAGGATTTTGCTTTGGACTTCCGGACCCTGGCTACCAGCGCAGGATGGAACGACAGGGCCCTGATCGATCACTACCGGTGCAGTCTGCACAAGGACGTTCGTCCGGAGTTGGGCTGCCGAGGCACCACCCTCACGTTGGACCAGCTGGTGGATCTGTCCATCCGGCTGGACAACCTGCTGGCTGCCCGCGGACGTCCGGATCGGGGCCTGTCAGTTCCATCCCCCAGCACCTCCGCACCAATGTCCATGGAGCTGGGAAGTGCTGCGCTTAGGGCGACTGGAAGAGGGGTCATTCCCTGCACCATCTGTGGCCGCAGAGGGCACACTGCTGGTCGGTGCTTGGGAGGTTCCTCAGGGAGTCGAGGCAGCAGGCAGGGCACTATCGTGTCACCCCAGGTGAGTCGGCACCAGGCTCACCCAGATCCCCCTGTTGCTCATATGGATATCTTTATTACATTTTTTCCCCGCATTCCAAGCATAAGGCGCTCGTAGATTCAGGCGCAGCTGGGAATTTTATTGACCGTTCATTTGCTCATAGTTTAGGGATCCCCCTTCTTCCTGTGGTTATGCCCTTCCCTGTGCATGCCCTAGATAGTCGACCATTAGAGTCAGGGCTGATTAGGGAGGCCACCGCTCCACGAAGCATGGTTACGCAGGAGGGTAACAAGGAGATAATCAGTCTCTTCCTTATTGATTCTCCTGTGTTTCCCTTGGTGAAGGGCCTACTCTGGTTGGCCTGTCATGACCCCACTATTTCGTGGCAACAGAGGGCTCTCAAGGGGTGGTTACGAGAGTCCTCAGGGAGGTGTGTAGGAGTTTCCATCGGTGCGACTAGGGTGGAAAGTCCAGACCAGGTCTCCACCGTGTGCATCCCCTTAGAATATGCCGATTTGGCTCTCACCTCCTGTAAGAAGAAGGCGACTCAACAATTACCACCCCATCGATGGGGGGATTGTGAGATAAATCTCCTGGTAGATGCAGCACTTCCCAGGAGTCACGTGTATCCTCTGTCACAGGAGGAGACGATGGCTATGAAAACATATGTCTCTGAATCCCTAGGGCAGGGATACATTCGGCCCTCCACTTCACCTGCCTCCTCAAGATTATTTTTTGTGAAGAAGAAGGATGGAGGTCTGCGCCCATGTATTGACTATCGGGGTATCAATCAGATCACATTGAGGTACAGCTCCCGCTGCCTCTCATTGCCAGTGCGATCGAGTCAATGCATGGGGCGCGCTTCTTCACAAAATTGGATCTCAGGAGTACTTACAATCTGGTGCGTATCCGGGAGGGGGACGAGTGGAAGACGGCATTTAGTACCACCTCAGGGCACTATGAGTACCTTGTCATGCCGTACGGGGTGATGAATGCTACATCAGTCTTCCAGGCCTTTGTAGACAAGATTTTCCGGGACCTGCATGGGCAGGGTGTAGTGGTGTATATCGACAACATTCTGATATACTCCGCTACATGCGCCGAGCATGTGTCCCTGTTGCGCAGGGTGCTTGGTCCACTGTTGGAGCATGACCTGTACGTCAAGGCTGAGAAATGTCTGTTCTTCCAACAGTACATCTCCTTCCTAGGGTACCGCATTTCCACTTCAGGGGTGGAGATGGAGAGTGACCGCATTTCAGCCGTGCGTATTTGGCAGACTCCCACCACTGTAAAGGAAGTGCAGCGGTTTCTAGGGTTTGCCAACTACTACCAGAGGTTTATCCAGGGTTTTGGTCAGGTAGCGGACTCCCATTACCTCACGCACCTCAGACTCCTCACTGCGACTGCAGTGGTCGGCTGAGGTGGACAGGGCTTTTGGTCACCTGAAGGCTCTGTTTACCTCGGCTCCCGTGCTGGTTCATCCGGATTCCTCATTGGCGTTCATAGTGGAGGTGGACGCGTCCGAGGCTGGGACAGGAGCTGTGCCCTCTAATTGCTCGGGCACGCCACCAGAGCAAAACTATGATGTGGGGGACCGGGAGCTGTTGGCTATTGTCAAGGCTCTGAAGGTATGGAGACATTGGCTTGAGGGGGCTAAACACCCTTTCCTCATCTGGACTGACCGCCGCAATCTGGAATACATTCGGGCGGCGAGGAGACTGATCCCTCGCCAGGCAAGGTGGGCCATGTTTTTCACCCATGTTGTTTTCACCCTTTGTTACAGACCAGGTTCATGAAGGCAAACGCACTGTCCGGATATATGACACAGAGAAGCGGTCCATGGATCACACTCCCATACTTCCGGCCTCTTGCCTGGTGGCACCGGTGGTGTGGGAGCTGGACGCGGACACCGACCGGGCGTTACGTACAGAGCCCGCTTCCCCCCGGTGTCCAGCTTGGCACCTGTACGTTCCGTCTGCTGTCCGCGACCGTTTGATCTATTGGGCCCACACGTCACCCTCCTCTGGTCATCCTGGCATTGGTCGGACAGTGCAATGCCTTAGTGGGAAGTACTGGTGGTTCAGGACGTGAGGGTTTATGTTTCCTTCTGCTCGGTGTGCGCCCAGTGCAAGGCTCCCAGGCACCTGCCCAGAGGGAAGTTACAACCCCTACCCGTTCCACAACAGCCGTGGTTGCACCTGTCGGTGGTCTTCTTCACAGATCTTCCTCCCTCACAGGGAAACACCACAATCCTGGCCGTTGTGGATCGATTTTCTAAGTCCTGCCATCTCCTCCCTTTGCCCGGTCTCCCTAAGGCCCTACAGACTGTGGAGGCCCCGTTCACTCACGTCTTCCGGCACTACGGGGTGCCTGAAGACATAGTATCTGATCGGGGTCCCCAGTTCACATCCAGGGTCTGGAGAGCGTTCATGGGACGTCTGGGGGTCTCTGTCAGCCTCACCTCGGGTTTTTACCCTGAGAGTAATGGGCAGGTGGAGGGAGTAAACCAGGATGTGGGTAGGTTTCTGCAGTCATATTGCCAGGACCGGCCGGGGGAGTGGGCGGCGTTCATCCCCTGAGCAGAGATGGCCCAAAACTCACTCCGCCACTCCTCCACTAACCTCTCTCCCATCCAGTGCGTACTGGGGTATCAGCCGGTTCTGGCACCTTGGCATCAGAGCCAGATCGAAGCTTCTGCGGTGGATGAATGGTTTAAGCGCTCGGAGGAGATCTGGGACGCCGCCCATGTGCACCTGCAACGGGCCGTGAGGCGGCAGAAGGCGAGCGCCGACCGCCACCGCAGTGAGGCCCCAGTGTTCGCACCGGGGGACCGGGTCTGGCTCTCGACCCGAAACCTGTCCCTCCGCCTGCCCTGCTGGAAGCTGGGTCCACGGTTTGTGGGGCCATTCAAAGTACTGAGGAGACTGAACGAGGTATGCTACTGGTTACAGCTTCCCCCAGATTACCGTATTAATCCCTCGTTCCATGTGTCTCTCCTCAGGCCGGTGGTGGCTGGTCCACTCCAGGAGTCTGAGGTGCGGGAGGTTCCTCCGCCCCCTCCGCCCCCTCTGGACATCGAGGAGGCCCCAGCGTATGCTGTTCGAGCCATCCTGGACTCGAGGCGTCGGGCGAGGTGCCTTCAGTACCTCGTGGAGTGGGAGGGTTACTGTCCGGAGGAGAGATGCTGGGTGCCAGTGGAGGACGTCTTGGACCCTTCGTTGCTGCGGGAGTTCCACCATCTCCATCCGGATCGCCCTGTGCCTCTTCCTCCGGGTCGTCCCCAAGGTCGGTGTCGGCACATTGCTGGAGCCGCGCGTCAAGAGGGGATACTGTCACGACTTCCGGTCGACGTCACCGGCCTTCTAGCCATTGCCGATCCACTTTTCATTTTCCATTTGTTTTGTCTTACACACCTGGTTTCAATCCCCCAATTACTTGTTCATTATTTAACCCTCTGTTACCCCATGTTTGTTTGTGAGTAATTGTTTATTGTATTGCGGTCCGTATTTGTGACCTTGTATTTATACAACGTGTATTGTGATATATTTTGAGTAAAATTGCTTTCATTCCTCATATCTGCTGTCCTGCGCCTGACTCATCTCACCAGCTACACACAGACACTTTACAGTGTGCCTGTTCACTCCTCTCTGCTCTCCTGCACCTAACTTCAGTTAACCAGTTGCACACACTTTTGACAACCCAAGGTGCTCAGAATGACAGAAATCACATTTAGATTATGGTAATGAATGTTAACAGAACATGCAACTCCTGTAATGGAGCAGCCAATAAAACATTATTTTCAAACATTTGCCAAAATGCAATTCGCAGGAAATCACCATTCTAAACAGCTCACCTGATGCCATTGGCATATGACAGAGATGAAAATCTCAGTTACAAGCTTAGAAAGAGGGTGAATCTAAAGATGCAACAACTAGGATAGGTTTCTAATATGACTAGCATTGTGCCTTTGGCCTCTGGACAATGAAATAAAGTTGATATGAAAACAAATAGAACAGGAGAGAAATGGCATATGAGTAATTTTATTTAACTAGGCAAGTCAGTTAAGAACAAATTCTTGTTTACAATGACAGCCTACGATGAGGCAAAAATGCTTCCTGCGGGGACGGGGGCTGGGATAAAAAAAGTAGGACAAAACATACAACCCGACAAGAGAGACACCAAAACACTACATAAAGAGAGACCTAAGAGAACAACACAGCAAAGCAGCAACGCAACATGACAACAACACAGTAGCAACACAACATGGCAGCAACATAACATGGTAGCAGCACAAACGTGGTAAATTGTTAGGCAAAGACAACAGCGCCAATGGCAAAAAGGTAGAGACAACAATACATCAAGTGAGGCAGCCACGAGTGTCAATAAGTGTCCATGATTGAGTCTTGGAGTGTTGAGATGGAGTTTGTGTTTTTTGCAGCTCATTCCATTCGCTAGCTGCCAGCTGAGTATAAGACTATCATATGCATATAAATGGATGAGAGCTTCCATCTGGCTGAGCTATGTTGTTAAGGTAAATTGAGAAGAGCTTGAGGTCTAGGACCGAGCTTTGGCGTACTCCCTTGGTGATAGGCAGTGGCTGAGACAGCAGATGTTCTGACTTTATACACTGCCCTCTTTGAGAGGTAGTTAGCAAACCAGGCCAAAGACCCCTCAGAGACACACATACTCCTTAGAATGGAATGGTCTACCCTATCAAAAGCTTTGGCCAAGTCAATAGAAATAGCAGCACAACATTGCTTAGAATCAAGGGCATTGGTGACATTATTTAGGACCTTTAAGGTTGCAGTGACACATACATAACCTGAGCAGAAACCAGATTGCATACCATAGATAACACTATAGACATCAAGAAAGCCAGTCATTTGATTATTGACAAGTTGTTCCAACACTTTTGATAAACAGGGCAAAATAGAAATTGGCCTTTAACAGTTAGGATCAGCTTGATCTCCCCCTTTAAATAAAGGATGCACTGTGGCTGCCTTACAAGCAATGGGAACCTCCACAGAAAGGAGAGACAGGTTAAAAAGGTCAGAGATAGCCTTACCTGTTTTTAATTCTCATTTTCTTTATGGGGGTGTGTGTCACATCTGCGCCCACTACGCCCTCTGGTGTTCATCCGGTGGCCTCTCTCTCTCTCTCTCTCTCTCTCTCTCTGTGTCTGTGTCTGTGTCTGTGTCTGTGTCTCTGTCTGTGGTTGAATATAGGTGTGCTGGAGTCAGCGCAGGTCACTACCAGCAGCAAATCGTCCCATAAATCAAGATCTCTACATGTACTCATCCCTGCCACCTCCACACTGCCAGATTGTAATCTCTGCTCATTACCTCTCTGGCTCCTGTCTCCTGTTCCACATCTCACCACCAACCACCTTGCTCTGGATATCACTCACCACCTTTACCTTGGATTCCCCTCAGGACCTGTTCCTCTGCTCTACTCAGCCAACTCCAACCTCAGTCTACACTTCTGGTTTTTGCAACTCATCTGAGCTACCCCGGTTCTGCACTCCCCATTTCTCTGTGATCAATAAACCTTTTTGTGCATTCATCCCGGCTTCCTCTACTGAGTCCACTCTTGAGTTCAGGGTGTACATGCACATTTCCAGATATCATCAGTAGTAATACAATCAGAGGAGAGGGAGAGCTCTGCAGTGTCTCTGCCAAGATTCTGTGTAAGCAACAGTCAGAATCTAGAGTGTGGGAACAAACATCATCTGTCCCATGGTCGGGTAAACAAGCAAGTTCATAGTCAACAAAGCGCGCAGGAGTCATGGAGCAAATAGCATATAAAGCACAAGAAAAAAAATTAAACAGCCATTGTAAGTTCAAGAGTCATTTAACACAACAAAATTACTTGAAACAGTAGCTCTCTAGTAGGCTATAAAAGTCCAGGAGTCTATAAAAGTCTAAAAATAAATAAATGGTAGGCCTATGCTAGTTAATTCTGAGTAAAGCTCACAGAATGAACGTAAAAGTTAATTAGCCTACAAAACATTCAGATCTGTCCAAAGTCTGTAGTGTGTGTGTGTGTGCTGGAGGTGAGTGAAAGCACTGGAGAGAGGGGGAGTGTGGCTGGAGTACCTGTACCAGACAGAGGGAGAAAGGGCAGACAGGGAGCAGATTATAATTAAACCGTACCACCGTGTGGCTGTCGCCTACCATTGAACGTCTGACTGACATGACATGATACCAACGCCTTACCAACGTCTACATTACACCTGCGTGTAACATGTCATCATACCAATGCCTTACTAACGTATTTCCTGTTATCGCTAATTGCCTAGAGAATATTATGTCCAATCTATAGGTAATCAGTCTTTCCCTCAACACCTCATGTTATCTTATCTCGCTGCATATATATCTAAATATTGTTAGCCAATCACTCACATACTGTGTTGTTACCAGTTCCCAGTAGCCTACATCGGACAACCAATAGGAGTTGTGTCCATGGCTTTCGGTTGAATAGAGGAGTTCATAGGCTTTCCCTGAGGGTCCGTGCTATTCGGGATCCTTGGGATGTCCCTTCCTCAATCAAGTATAAATGTAACATGGTTAAGTTTAGTGTTAGTTAAGGGTTATAGTTTAGGGTTCAGGGTACCTTGTTATCTCTGGGAGTATATTAATGAAGGCTTTTCAGCTGGTCGAACTCATTTCTAAATCTTTCTTTCAGTCAAGAAGTGATGAGCCAGAGCAACCAATCAGCGACACTGTAGATGTTATACCCCTTTACTCACACAGCTCTCCCTCCACAAGCAACCATGTCCTCTTCTCCTGTTCAATTAATTTGCCACCACGCTGAAAGGACTGTACAGACATACATACCTCTGTGCCCATCTAATTGCAACATGTTCCATCCAATGCCAAAGCTGGACACCTAATATGTGAGAAATGTAAACAAGATGCTACAGCAGTGTGTGTGTGTGTGTGTGTGTGTGTGTGTGTGTGTGTGTGTGTGTGTGTGTATGGATGGAGTTTCAAGAAAAGACATGAGAAGATGGAGAGATAGTGAGATAGTGATGAAAATGAGTGCATACAGTTTTGAAATAAAGACCCCTTGGGATCTAAAATGAGTGTGGGGTGCCCTCTTGTCTCCTTTTTGTCCGTTTGAGGATACTACAGTCACCCCTGGTGGAGGTTCTTGGAACACTGCTATTTAAGTCCGAGCAGATGTTGACGAAAACCTTCTAAGGTGGTTGTGCTATGTTGCGTGTTTTCTTGGATACCAGGCAGATGTTTGGGTACAGAATGAATTGGTGTAAACGTAACAAGCTAAACGGTTGAGTACATTTTTTAAGATAGAGGTTCCAACATGGTTCGTTGGCTGTCACCAAAGGAGAACCCTTTTTTGGTTCCATGTAGAACCCTCTGTGGAATGGAGCCCAAAAGAGTTCTACCTAGACAGAGAAGGGGTTCTACCTGGAACCAAAAAGGGTTCTCCTATGGGGACAGAGGATGAATCCTTTTAGTTTGTAGATAGCACCTTTTTATCTTAGTGTAGGACTATATTGCAGTGGTGGGGAATTATTATAATCAGAAATACTATGAAACATCCTAACTTTTAGCACACATTTGCAAGCAGGCAAAGTGACCTATGTGTGCTGAGGTATGTGTGATCACTCAACATTGACAGGATCAACAAAAAAAGACATGCTAACATGCAAACAAATTATAACATGTATCTAACCTGCACCATTATGCAATTATTAGGAGACTAGATACAAATAGCTAATCCTGGCTACCAGTGTTCTAGCATTTATTTATTGAGGCAAGCAGATCAGAGATGTCAAGGTGGTACCCAAGCATATGCCATATGTATGGTCATATTTTTGTTTTATTTTATGGAGCCATTTTCTAGGTCTCCCAGGTATTTACATTTAACTAATGTATGTACAATATATGATTACTGCCTCTAATGGGAGCTGTGACGTCAATTGGGAGCTTGGAGATTTCTTCTGTATTGGAGAATGACCACTTCTGAAAACGAACGTTTCTCCGTCTCATCATTTTACCCTATTAATTCAGGTATGTAATGTGCAAAAGTGCCATATGACTCAAAATATTGAGGTAACAGGTTTAATTAATGTAATTAAGTTTGGTGATGTTTGAAGTCAATTGAAGGGAGTGTTAATAGTGAAAAACTGGTTGGTATTTCCCCATTATAAGTAATTGAGTTAGGCTAGATTGCTCATGGTTTACATGTAAGAGAAGAGATTAAGATGGTGTCCGAACTTTGTTCTTTTTTTCAACAATGTTCTAGATCCAATTTGTTTTATTTTCTAAGAACAAAGGCTCATTTTACTTTAGGTAATGTACATCTGTGATATCACAACAAAATGTGTTAGTGTTAATATTTGTACGATAGTGTTTAATAGTTTTCTAGCTTGATGCTAACCAAATTTAGCTTGGCTAAGCGTTCAAGGTTCAATTCCTGGAACGACTCTCTTCTCTGTATACACCAATGATGTCGCTCTTGCTGCTGGTGAGTCTCTGATCCACCTCTACGCAGACGACACCATTCTGTATACTTCTGGCTCTTCTTTGGACACTTAACAACCCTCCAGGCAAGCTTGAATCCATACAACTCTCCTTCTGTGGCCTCCAATTGCTCTTAAATACAAGTAAAACTAAATGCATGCTCTTCAACCGATCGCTGCTTGCACCTGCACGCCTGTCCAACATCACTACTCTGGACGGCTCTGACTTAGAATATGTGGACAACTACAAATACTTAGGTGTCTGGTTAGACTGTAAACTCCCCTTCCAGACTCACATTAAACATCTCCAATCCAAAGTTAAATCTAGAATTGGCTTCCTATTTCGCAACAAATCATCCTTCACTCATGCTGCCAAACATACCCTTGTAAAACTGACCATCCTACCAATCCTCGACTTCGGTGATGTCATTTACAAAATAGCCTCCAATACCCTACTCAACAAATTGGATGCAGTCTATCACAGTGCAATCCGTTTTGTCATCAAAGCCCCATATACTACCCACCATTGCGACCTGTACGCTCTCGTTGGCTGGCCCTCGCTTTATACTCGTCGCCAAACCCACTGGCTTCATGTCATCTACAAGACCCTGCTAGGTAAAGTACCCCCTTATCTCAGCTCGCTGGTCACCATAGCATGACCCGCCTGTAGCACGCGCGCCAGCAGGTATATCTCTCTGGTCACCCCCAAAACCAATTCTTTCTTTGGCCGCCTCTCCTTCCAGTTCTCTGCTGCCAATGACTGGAACGAGCTACAAAAATCTCTGAAACTGGAAACACTTATCTCCCTCACTAGCTTTAAGCACCAACTGTCAGAGCAGCTCACAGATTACTGCACCTGTACATAGCTGTCAGGGATTTCTTCCATTGACGGAGAGGCGGACCAAAGCGCAGCGTGGTTATTTTGACTCATGTTTTAATAAATCACTTCACATGAACAAACTAACAAAAACAAGAACCGTGAAAACCCCAAAACAGCCATATCTGGTGCAAAACACAGAGACAGGAACAATCACCCACAAACACACAGTGAAACCCAGGCTACCTAAGTATGATTCTCAATCAGAGACAATTAATGACACCTGCCTCTGATTGAGAACCATACTAGGCCGAAACATAGAAATACCCAAATCATAGAAAAACAAACATAGACTGCCCACCCCAACTCACGCCCTGACCATACTAAATAATGACAAAACAAAAGGAAATAAAGGTCAGAACGTGACAATAGCCCACCTATAATTTAGCCCAAACAACTACCTCTTTCCCTACTGTATTTATTTTATTTATTTATTTTGCTCCTTTGCACCCCATTATTTTTATTTCTACTTTGCACATTCTTCCACTGCAAATCTACCATTCCAGTGTTTTACTTGCTATATTGTATTTACTTTGCCACCATGGCCTTTTTTTGCCTTTACCTCCCTTATCTCACCTCATTTGCTCACATCGTATATAGACTTGTTTATACTGTATTATTGACTGTATGTTTGTTTTACTCCACGTGTAACTCTGTGTCGTTGTATGTGTCGAACTGCTTTGCTTTATCTTGGCCAGGTCGCAATTGTAAATGAGAACTTGTTCTCAAGTTGCCTACCTGGTTAAATAAAGGTGAAATAAAAAATTAATTTAAAAAATGCGCTGGTTAGCTCTAGGCTAGTTGATTTTAGTCAATGTAATGGTTGTAGCATTGTTTTGCATAGGCCTCCAGTAATATTTTCGCCGAATGGACACTGATAGTGTCTGAGCTGTAGTGTCTGAGCTGACAAGGTACAAATCTGTCGTTCTGCCCCTGAACAGGCAGTTAACCCACTGTTCCCAGGCCGTCATTGAAAATAAGAATTTGTTCTTAACTGACTTGCCTGGTTAAATAAAGGTAAAATAAACATAAAAATAGTACAGTGAGATATATATAATGTGAATGTGTAGATGTATGTTGACTCCAGGTTTGGATGAACGGACCAACGGGACTTGATGGGTACCAGGAATGGTGGGAGGACAATCTTAAGGTAATTATCTTTGCACACAACAGCTATAAAATATTGAATTTGAATATGCTAATACATTTAAATAAAAATGTAATTCAATTCAGTTTCAAACCAGGAAATACAAGATTAATTGATGAATTAAATGATTCAATTTGTGCAATACAAATGCAAAAATATTACACTTAAATGCATTATTCTTATACAAATGATGAAATTCAAATACAATTTTGTTGGCACTGAAATTCACTCCATAGGGTGTACACCAGGGCTCTCCTATCCTGTTCCTGGAGAGCTACGGTCCTGTAGGTTTTCACTCCAACCCCAATCTAGCGCACCTGATTCTAATAATTAGCTAGTTGATCAGCTGCATCAGGTGAGTTACAACGGGGGTTGGAGCGAAAACCTACAGGAGGGTAACTCTCCAAGAACAGGGTTGGAGAACCCTGGTGCACACTAACTATGATGGGCCATTGCACAATGGAGGCTACTAAAGTTCACTACAGTCTCTGAGTTGTCATGGTGTTGAAGTTTTGCTTCCTTGAAAATAACGAATCCACTTCATCCATTGGGGGTGAGGAGAAGCTTGAAAGCGGCCAAATCGAAAAATAAATGTTGGAACAGGGCTTTAAACAATGCATGAGTGGCTTTCACTCATATCTCAGACATTTCCTTGTTTAAAAAATGCTGTTCTCATATTCTGATATACAAAGTCTCGATATTTATGTCGACTCACCTGAGCTTTTGATAAGACTGGCCAAAGCAAGGAAGGCATACTTCACCACAAGCCTTGAATGTGATCAGAGGTGGAATCCTCAGTGACCTTGTCTTCAAATAAACCTATCAGTAGCGAATCCACAGTCAGTCATTCGATCAATCGGGAAATCTGCACTTGCTACATCCAATTTTGGATCTTTAAATTAATTATACACAGAGTGTACAAAACATTCCGAACATCTTTCCATGACAGACTGACCAGGTAAATCCGGGTGAAAGCTATGATCCCTTATTGATGTCGCTTGTTAAATCCACTTCAATCAGTGTAGATGAAGGGGAGGAGACAGGTTAAAGAAGGATTTTTAAGCCATGAGACAATTGAGACATGGATTGTGTACAGTATGTGTGCCCATTCAGAGGGTGAATGGGCAAGACAAAGTATGTAAGTGCCTCTAAGCGTGGTGTGGCAGTAGGTGCCAGGTGCACTGGTTTGTGTCTAGAACTGCAATGCTGCTGGGTTTTTCACACTCAAAAGTTTCCCGTCTGTATCAAGAAGGGCCCACCACCCAAAGGACATCCAGCCAACTTGACAACTGTGGGAAGCATTGGAGTTAACATGGGCCAGCGTCCCTGTGGAATGCTTTCGACACCTTGTAGAGTCCATGCCCTGGCAAACTGAGGCTGTTCTGAGTGCAAGGGGGGGTGCAACTCAATATTAGGAAGGTGTTCTTAATGTTTGTACACTCAGTGTATATTTAGTCTCCAGATGTATATTAATACATTTGCACAATGAGCACTTGTCTTTACACTACATAGTTACAGTTATTGGTTAGCTAGATAGTGAGTTTTAGCCATATTAGCATTGACATTAAATCAGCCAAAACACCACAGAAAGTGAATTCACACCTCCCTCGCTCCCTGGTTTTAGCTTGCAGCTATCAGTCTAGCTGGCTAGATTTAGGATATGTACTAACTCATACAGTACCAATGACAAACTTAGCTAGCTATGTTATCAACA
The DNA here is from genome assembly GCF_057628025.1 of Oncorhynchus mykiss. NCBI lineage: Eukaryota > Metazoa > Chordata > Actinopteri > Salmoniformes > Salmonidae > Oncorhynchus > Oncorhynchus mykiss. Next base: position 47,155,706 of record NC_143032.1, read on the forward strand.
TATGGCAGTACACAAACAAAATCTAGGTCACTTATGAGCTAAAAAGAAACAGCATCGGACACCCCCTAAATTCGGATGCTCTCTAGCGGTTGGAGGATTAAATCACCTCGAACTCAACATTTAAATGGACTGGAAAATAATGGTACATTTTGCGACTAATAATGGTACATTTTGAGAGTTTTTAATATGTACACATTTTGTGGGACACGCTGTATATTGTAAAATTCGACTGCGCGACAGACCACACATCATTTAATATCCAACATTTAACCTAAATTATTAATCAAATCAAACTTTATTTGTCACATGTGCTGAATATTAAATGACCTTACTGTGAAATGCTTACTTACAAGCCCTTACCCAATAGTCCAGTTCAAGAAGAGTTAAGAAAATATTTACCAAATAAACTCAAGTAAAAAATCAATTTAAAAAATAACACAATAACATAACAATAACGAGGCTATATACAGGGGGTACCGGTACCGAGTCAGTGTGTGGGGGTACAGGTTAGAGGTAATTTGTACATGTAGGTATGGGTGAAGTGACTATGCATAGTAATTAACAGCGAGTAGCAGCAGTGTACAATGTAATAGTCCGGTGGCCATTTGATTAATTGTTCAGCAGTCTTATGGATTCGGGGTAGAAGCTATTAAGGAGCCTTTTGGTCCTAGACTTGGCGCTCCGGTACCACTTGGATGACTGAAGTCTCTGACAATTTTATAGGCCTTCCTCTGACACCACCTATTATATAGGTCCTGGATGGCAGGAAGCTTGGCCCCAGTGATGCACTGGGCCGTAAGCACTACCCTCTGGCATCGCCTTACCGATGCCGAGATGCCGAGCAGTTGCCATACCAGGTCAGGATGGTGCACAACCGGTCAGGATGGTGCAGCTGTATAACTTTTTGAGGATGTGGGGATCCATGCCAAATCTTTTCAATTCCTTGAGGGGGAAAATGTTTTGTCGTGCCCTATTCACGACTGTTTTGGTGTGTTTGGACCATGATAGATTGTTAGTGATGTGAACACCAAGGAACTTAACTCCCGTCCAGCTCCACTACTGCCCTTTTGAGGTTAATGGGGGCCTGTTCGGCCCAACTTTTCCTGTAGTCCATGATCAGCTCCAATGTCTTGCTCACATTGAGAGAGAGGTTGTTGTCAAACACGCAGTCGTGGGTGAGCAGGGAACACAGGATCCAGTTTCAGAGGGAGGTGTTTAGTCCCAGGGTCCTTAGCTCAGTGATGAGCTTCGTGGGCACTATGGTGTTGAACGCTGAACTGTAGTCAATGAACAGCATTTTCATATAGGTGTTCCTTTTGTCCAGGTGGAAAAGGGCAGTGTGGAGTGTGATTGAGATTGCTTCATCTGTGGATCTGTTGGGGCGGTATGACCAGCCTTTGAAAGCACTTCATGGCTACCGACGTGAGTGCTATAGGGCAGTAATCACTTTCTCAAAACATAAGAGTCTACAGGAGTGCCCACCGGGCTACGCAATGAAAAGTTGACAGGCAAGTCAAAAAAAAAATTCCCGGAACGTTAGCCAACTAGTTAACTATCTAGTCAACACGTTGGATACGAGGTTGGTATCTCTTTTTTGAATGGAATTAAACGGATATATCTTGTAATTCAACAAAATAGTAAATTGGCCAATAATTCTGGGACGTATTATTTTTGCTAAATCTCTTAGCAAAAAGCTGATAGTAGTAGTATTTCCACTGAAATGTCAACCATGCTAATTCCTAACCCGTTAGATAACATTTTAACCACACCAAGAATCACACAACATTGATAGCTTGATCACAAGATTACGCTGTTGAACATGCCGATAATGCGGGGTGCTACGCTAACTACAAATTCATTCAGAAACGGAAGACGAGGATAGCTAGTTATAGCAAGCTAACGTTAGAAGCTGCCTTTTCAAGAAGCAACCATATTGATCCTAAATTCATAAAATAAACTTTTCAATCAAGCAAAATCCATCCCTCCAAAGAAAGCATGGCTCTGGGGCTTCTCTGAAATGGCCCCAGATCTGCAGTCAATCCATAGCCGAAGTGCTGCATTTCAGTTTAACCTGCACTCAGCAGCCCCCACAAACACCTTGAAAACTTGCTCTATACAGCAACATCAAACATTTGTCTTTTCACCCGTGTTCTGCTTCTGTAAGCAAGTTAGTTAACGTTTGATGGGGTACTACGACTGAATAAGGGTAGCTAGCTTGCTGTATCGTGTTACAGAAATAATGATTTGGCGCTGTGTGATATGTTATGCATATGTGGTTCTGACACTTAAATCTTTGTTGAGCCAAATATATCGTTCTCATAGTCATTGAGTATACATTCTTTCTAGTACCATATCAAGTGAACCCACTCTGAGCACCTCCTCGCCTCCAATGACTGCAGCTCAAGATGGAGGGACAGACGGACAATTGGGGATCACCTTGACCGAGGGGTATCATCGTCGTTAGCTGAGAACAACATGCGACCACATGCAACCAGAACGAACCCCTCAGCATTTTGGGAATTCGGAGAATGACGTCTGTTGCCAGAGCACCGGAACATTTGCGTTATTTTGATACTACTGGTTTGCCAATATACGCTGGCTTCACAAATGAGAATCCTAATCCATCGGACCAAGCACCACAGGATCTACATTTTCCAGCAGAATTGTCGCCACTTTCCTCTGGGCCTACCTCCAGCTGCTCTGCTTCCCCTCCTTCCGACCCGGAGCTCCGAGGAACATGAACCGGAGGCCATGATGGAAATGTTACCGGTAAGTAATTAGCTAAGTGAGTTTGTGGATAAGCCATCTAGCTTGCACTTTATGGTTATTGCTATTTTGACTGTACATACACAATACACACACACCAATGGGTAGCCTAAAATGTTGCGCTCTTGATTTCACAGGAGAGCTGTAACCATACATCAAAGGTCATCCTCCCGTTAATGTTTTTCGACGATCTGCATGATCCCCCAGTGTCTGATGTTAAATTCTCCCCATTTTGTCCTTACGTTTTTCAAAGCAGTGCTAAGGACATTGTGACAGAGGTGTAGCAGTACCAGGGATTACTCATCAACAACCTCCGGGATCAGCTCATAATGGTATTTCAGAATTTAGGAAGTCAACTGGAAACATTTGACACATTTGAAGATCCATTTGCAAGATATTTATATGACATTGTAGACGGGGACCTTATAAGATCACCTCCATTTTTTTCTGTGAAACCCACTGCTTTACAATTGTTTTTTATACAGACAAAATTGAGTTGTGTAATGCTTTAGGCTCCCATACCTCAAAGAAGAAGTTACTTATGGTTTATTATATGTTAGGAATATCAATTGCAAAATTACATGACCTTCCTCAGTATGGGGTTGATGCGACATTGCAAAGAATTCAAGAGGACTTGGTTCTATTGTACAATGGTGTTCAAATTCTAACTGTCAATGGGGAGAGAGAGATATACAGCGCCTTTGGAAAGTATTCAGACCCCTTGACTTTTTCCACATTTTGTTATGTTACAGCCTTATTCTAAAATTTATTAAATTGTTAGTTCTTTCCTCATCAATCTACACAATACCACATAATAACAAAGCAAAAATAGTTTTGACATTTTTGCAAATGTATTAAAAAGAAAAACCTGATGACACATTTAAGTAAGTATTCAGACCCTTTACTCAGTACTTTGTTGATGAACCTTTGGCAGCAATTACAGCCTCCGGTCTTATTGGGTATGACACTGCAAGCTTGGCACACCTGTATTTGGGGAGTTTCTCCCATTCTTCCCTCCAGATCCTCTCAATCTCTGTCAGGTTGGATGGGGAGCGTCGCTGCACAGCTAATTTTAGATCCTCAAAAGGTTCTACAGCTGCAACATCGAGAGCATCCTGACTTCTGACTGTTGCATCACTTCCTGGTACGGCAATTGCTCGGCCTCTGACCGCAAGGCACTACAGAGGGTAGTGCGTATGGCCCAGTACATCACTGGGGCTAAGCTGCCTGCCATCCAGGACCTCTACACCAGGCGGTGTCAGACGAAGGCTCTAAAAATTGTCAAAGACCCCAGCCACCCCAGTCATAGACTGTTCTCTCTACTAGCGCATGGCAAGCGGTACCGGAGTGCCAAGTCTAGGACAAAATGCTTCCCAATAGTTTTTACCCCCAAGCAATAACATTGCATTGTGTGCCTCCCCAACCCCTCTTTTTACGCTGCTGCTACTCTTTGTTTATCATATATGCATAGTCACTTTAACTATACATTCATGTACATACTACCTCAACTGGGCCAGTGCTCCCGCACATTGGCTAACCGGACAATCTGCAATGTGACCCACCCACCACCCGCCAACCCCTCTTTTACGCTACTGCTACTCTCTGTTCATCATATATGCATAGTCACTTTAACCATATCTACATGTACATACTACATAAATCAGCCTGACTAACTGGTGTCTGTATGTAGCCTCGCTACTTCTATAGCCTCGCTACTGTATATAGCCTGTCTTTTTACTGTTGTTTTATTTTTTTACCTACCTATTGTTCACCTAATACTTTTTTTGCACTATTGAGAGCCTGTAAGTAAGCATTTCCCTACACCTGTTGTATTCGGCGCACGTGACAAATAAACTTTGATTTGATTTGATGGTCTCTCCAGAGATGTTTGATCGGGTTCAAGTCCGGGCTCTGGCTGGGCCACTCAAGTACATTCAGAGACTTCTCCCGAAGCCACTCCTGCATTGTCTTGGCTGTGTGCTTAGGGTTGTTGGCCTGTTGGAAGCTGTACCTTCAGCCCAGTCTGAGGTCCTGGAAGTCTGGAGCAGGTTTTCATCACAAATCTCTCTGTACACTTTGCACCATTCATCTTTCCCTCGATCCTCACTAGTTTCCCAGTCCCTGCCACTGAAAAACATCCCCACAGCATGATGCTGCCACCACCATGCTGCTTCACCATAGGGATGGTGCCAGGTTTCCTCCAGACATGACACTTGGCATTCAGGCCAAAGGGCTCAATCTTGGTTTCATCAGACCAGATAATCTTATTTCTCATGGTCCTTGAGTCCTTTAGGCGCCTTTTGGCAAACTCCAAGCGGGCTGTTATGTGTCTTTTACTTAGGAGTTGCTTTCGTCTGGCCACTCTTCTGTCTAGACTGTCCACGAGATTACAAATAGGTCAGATCAGGTGTGCAATGAATAACTTCAATCAGACCCCCTCTCACCCACAGGGAGAGGGGAGTGGGGGGGGGACTAGCGGCGATTAAAAACTGATGTCCTGTTGTAATCTAGATTCACCAAAGGAATGTACTCTGTTTCAATAGACTTTTCCCGACGAAACTCTAACATGTTCAAAAGCAAATACTGGAACAATATTTCTAACAGAACGTGGGGAATGGTCAGAGGTGATCTATAGAACACTAATGTAATTTTGTTTGTTATTTTGTGATGTTATAAAGAAAATACTGTATCTTGGAAAGTATACCCACTACATGTATGAAGTTAACATACTAGGTGTTGTGCATGTAATATGAAACATTTGGAGTGTTTAAGATAAGAGAGGGATGTATTTTGGGAAGCTATAAGAGATAGTTGTTTTACATAACTTTGCATAGTGACAAGTCACGCCCACGAGTGAAGTCAGAGAGCATGTCAGTCTGATGGAATCGTCCCTTTCAAACAAACTATACAAATGATGGGATAAAAATTTAACGTACCAGACCAGAAAGACGTGAAGATGCAGCTGCACATTTTAAAGTGGTTTGAGCTTTGAATCTCAACATGAGGTAGAGACGATAAACTCACCTCCCGGACAATCACTGGAACTAGCTTTAGCTATCCTAAGTAAAGTATCTTTGAAAGCGTATTTAGGTAGGACCATTCTGCTACTCTGCTCAAACCATCGTATTATGCTACTTTCATCACACCACTGGGAACTAGCCTATCTTCAAAGAAGCATCTTCAAGAGCGAATGGAAGGAGAACAAACTCTGTAGTTCTGTTCAGGACTACACTACAAGTCACTGGATACCGGACAACTACAAAGAAGGACAACATAATAACACTTGTTGGAACCATTTTGGACAATCAAAGCCTTACAAGCGTGCCGTGAAAAGGCACAAACCCCTTTCCAAGACGACACTGTTCAGCGAGAGATCCTCGGCGAACCCAGGCATTTTACATAAATACATTCATGATTTCTTACTCAAAGTGGGTGGCGGTTCATGTGCAAAGTATATGTTTACTGTACTCAGTCCCAGAAGCTAAGATATGCATATTATTAGTGTATTTGGATAGAAAACACTCTGACGTTTCTAAAACTGTTTGATAATGTCAGTGAGTATAACAGAACTCATATGGCAAGCAAACACCTGAGAAAAAAATCCAAACAGGAAGTGGGAAATCTGAGGTTTGTAGTTTTTCAACTCATCGCCTATCGAATATACAATGGGATATTGGTCATGTTGCACTTCTTAAGGCTTCCACTAGATGTCAACAGTCTTTAGAACCTTGTTTGATGCTTCTACTGTGAAGGAGGCGGGAATGAGGGCTCTTTGAGTCAGGGGCCTGCAGAGTGCCATGAGCTGATCACGTGACAGTTAGCTTGCGTTCCATTGCACTTCTGAAGACAAAGAAATTCTCCAGTTGAAACATTAATGAAGATTTATGATAAAAACATGCTAAAGATTGATTTCTATACATCGTTTGACATGTTTCTACGGACTGTAACGGAACTTTTGGACTTTTCGTCTGCTCGCACCTCATGAATTTGGATTACTGGGCTAAACGCGCGAACAAAAAGGAGGTATTTGGACATAAATGATGTACTTTATCAGACATATCAAACATTTATTGTGGAACTGGGATTCCTGGGAGTGCATGCTGATGAAGATCATCAAATTTAAGTGAATATTTATAACGCTATTTCTGACTTCTGTTGACGCCAACATGGTGGATGGCTGGTTTTGTTGTCTGAGTGCTGTACTCGGATTATTGCATGGTTTGCTTTTTCCGTAAAGTTTTTTAAAAATCTGACAGCGGTTGCATTAAGGAGAAGTATATCTCTACTTCTGTGCATAACACTTGTATCTTATATTAAAGATTATGATGACTATTTCTGTAAATTGATGTGGCTCTCTGCAAAATCACTGGATGTTTTGGAAGCAAAACATCACTGAACGTAACAAGCCAATGTAAACTGAGATTTTTGGATATAAATATGCACTTTATGGAATAAAACATACATGTATTGTGTAACATGAAGTCATATGAGTGTCATCTGATGAAGATCATCAAAGGTTAGTGATTAATTTGATCTATATTTCTGCTTTTTGTGACTCCTCTCTTTGGCTGGAAAAAATGGCTGTGTTTTTCTGTGAGTAGGTGCAGACCTAACATAATCGTTTGGTGTGCTTTTGTCGTAAAGTCTTTTTGAAATCGGACACTGTGGTGGGATTAACAACAAGTTTATCTTTAAAATGGCGTAAAATACTTCTATGTTTGAGGAATTTTAATTATGAGATTTCTGTTGTTTTGAATTTGGTGCCCTGCACTTTCACTGGCTGTTGTCATATCGATCCCGTTAACAGGATCTTAGCCGATCTCTGCCATAAGAGGTTAATTAGCTATTAAATAAATAATTAAACCAGTTTGTGTAGTACTGAATCGTAAATAAGGCTTGGGTTTTGGCAGATGCAAGGTTACAACTGTTCAGAATGATGATACAATATGATTAATAAATGTACTTTTTATAGATGTGATAAGTAAATACATTTTAGTGTTGCAGAGATGGTTGTCCTTCTGGAAGGTTCTCCGCAGAGGAACTCTGGGACTCTGTCAGAGTGACCATCAGGTTCTTGGTCAACTCCATGACCTAGGTGCTTCTCCCCCGATTGTTCAGTTTGGTTGGGCAGCCAGCTCTAGGAAGGGTCTTGGTGGTTCCAAACTTCTTCCATTTTAAAATGATGGAGGCCACTGTATTCTTGGGGACCTTCAATGCTGCAGAAATGTTTTGGTACCCTTCCCGAAATCTGTGCCTCGACACAATCCTGTCTCAATCCTGACAGTACCTTCGACCTCATGGTTTTGTTTTTGCGCTGACATGCACTGTCAACTGTGGGACCTTATATAGACTGGTGCTTGCCTTTCCAAATCATGTACAAACAATTGAATTTACCACAGGTGGATTCCAAACAAGTTGTAGAAACATCTCAAGGATGATCAATGGAAACAGGATGCATCTGAGCTCAATTTCAATTCTCATAGCAAAGGGTTTGAATACTTATGTAAATAAGGTATTTCTGTTCTTTATTTGGTATAAATTAGCCCAAAAATCTAAAGCTGTTTTCTCTTTGTCATTATGGGGTATTGCTTGTCGATTGATGAGGAATATATGTTTGCTAATACATTTTAGAATAAGACTGTATCGTAACAAAATGTGGAAAAAGTCAAGGGGTCTGAATATTTTCTGAATGCACTGTATGGTGCATTGGCTTCTCTCTGTGGAGACACTTTAGTCCAAAATTAGCTGTGTGGTTTTAAAGACGGTGGGATTTGCAATTAGCAAATGTAGACATTATGAATGTACAGTACTTTTGACGATTATTCAGATGTACTTTAATGAGGATGTTTATTGCAAAGGACATTGAACAGACATATTCGGCAATGCTATGTAATTGAAAAGGCCAGCACTGACTTCTTAAGAAACTCTTGAAGGTATTTCTCCATTAGAAATGAACTGTGTTGAAACATCTAGTTCTTTCAGGACAATTGGACTTAGACACTTTAAATGCTGCTATCCTTGGTTTTCCCTACTCGTCCATTGATGTAAAAGATAAACCATGTCCAATTGGCATCAAATTATAATAAAACCAAGCAGTCCTCAGGGCAAATGCTTGTTCTCCTTAAAATATTTCAATTTTAATTAGACATTGTTGAAGGAAATTAACATATTAAAGTAATTTTGACATTGATAGAGAGTTCAGATTATCTCCGCACCAGTTACAGTATTACTCTTCAAACATTGTCAAATTAGAAAGCATGTGAAAGAGCATTTCCCTGAAACCAATATTATACCAAAGCAACATTATTTGATTCATGTTCCATCTCAGATTCCATTTTTGGGTTTAATGGTCAGACATACAGTGCCTTGCAAAAGGAGTCATCCCCCTTGGCAATTGTCCTAATTTGTTGCATTACATCCTGTAATTTAAATAGATTTTTATTTGGATTTCATGTAATGGACATACACAAAATAGTCCAAATTGGTGAAGTGACATGAAAAAAATAACTTGTTTCAGAAAAATTAAAAACTGAAAAGTGGTGCGTGCATATGTATTCACCCCCTTTGCTATGAAGCCCTTAAATAAGATCTGGTGCAGCCAATTACCTTCAGAAGTCATATAATTAGTTAAATAATGTCCACCTGTTTGCAATCTAAGTGTCACATGATCTGTCACATGATCGCAGAATATACACCTGTTCTGAAAGGCCCCAGAGCCTGCAACACCACTAAGCAACGGGCACCACCAAGCAAGCGGCACCATGAAGACCAAGGAGCTCTCCAAACAGGTCAGAGATAAAGTTGTGGAGAAGTACAGATCAGGGTTGAGTTATAAAAAAATATCAGAAACTTTTAACATCCCACGGAGCACCATTTAAATCCATTATTAAAAAAATGGATAGAATATGGCACCACAACAAACCTGCCAAGAGCGGGCCGCCCACCAAAACTCACGGACCAGGCAAGGAGGGCATTAATAATCAGAGGCAACAAAGAGACCAAAGATAACCCTGAAGGAGCTGCAAAGCTCCACAACAAAGAATGGAGTATCTGTCCATGGGACCAGTTTAAGCCATACACTCCACAGAGTTGGGCTTTACGGAAGAGTGGCCAGAATAAAAGCCATTGCTTAAAGAAAAAAATAAGCAAACACATTTTGTGTTTGCCAAAAGGCATGTGGGAGACTCCCCAAACATATGGAGGAAGGTACTCTGGTCAGATGAGACTAAAATGGAGCTTTTTGGCCATCAATGAAAATGCTATGTCTGGCACAAACCCAACACCTCTCATAACCTCGAGAACCCCATCCTCACAGTGAAGCATGGTGGTGGCAGCATTATGCTGTGGGGATGTTTTTCATCGGCAGGGACTGGGAAACTGGTCAGAATTGAAGGAATGATGGATGGCGCGAAATTCTTGAGGCAAACCTGTTTCAGTCTTCCAGAGATTTGAGACCAGGACGGAGGTTCACCTTCCAGCAGGACAATGACCCTAAGCATACTGCTAAAGTAACACAGGTGGTTTAAGGGGAAACACTTAAATGTCTTGTAATGGCCTAGTCAAATTCCAGTTCCTCAATCCAATTGAGAATCTGTGGTATGACTTAACGATTGCTGTACACCAGCTGAACCCATCCAACTTGACGGAGCCGGAGCAGTTTTTGCCTTGAGGAATGGGCAAAAATCCCAGTGGCTAGATGTGGCAAGTTTATAGAGACATACCCCAAGACACTTGCAGTTGTAATTGCTGCAAGTGTCTTATTTCTTGTGTCTTATTTCTCTTATTTCTAAATTATTTCTTGTTTGTTTCACAAGAAAAACATTTTTGCATCTTCAAAGTGGTAGGCCTGTTGTGTAAATCAAATGTTACAACCCCCCCCCCCCCCCAAAATCCATTTTAATTCCAGGTTGTAAAGCAACAAAATAGGAAAAATGCCAAAGGTGTGAATACATTCGCAAGCCACTGTATAACCTTTGACAATTGAAAAAAAATGCATCCACTTCTGTCTACGAACCTAAATATGATGCTGCACTGGTGGGAGCTATTCGACCGCTGTCTATGGCGATTCTGCCAGTTTGATGGGCAAGAATGGAAGGAAGGCTCTCCTCTCTACCTCAGGTGGTTGCTTTCGCATGTCATGATTCCCAAAGCTATAAAATCTGCATTTAGCTCAGAAAACAGGCCCTTCATTATTGACACACAGATTAAAATAGTATACCATAAGTGTAACAATGTGAATTTGCACAAAAGAAAATAAACAAAATCCTGTTTTCAATTGACCACATTTCTGTTCACTTGCTCTTCCTCTGTCGAGTTCCCGATGTTTCTCTCCAGCTTTACAATGAACATGGACTGCCACACCAGCCCCTGCCCTTCCAGTAACCTTATTGGCACTGGGCTCCACTCAGACCTCATAGCACAGCAGGGGTGAAGATACCTTCAACACCATCACCCCCATCCCCTTAATAAGCACCATGGTATTTACATTTGGTATGAATCTCAATCTTGATTGAGAAAATACGTGTTTAATATGTTAATTTCCAATACCCACTCAACACTCAGGCGGTCTCAAATAGGCCTACTATAATCCCTTTAGCATGTGCTGCTCCGTTCTCATCAAGGTTATGCTATGGGATGGGGACCAATCACTTGGCTTCTGATGTTCAAGATCTTACCTCTGGGTGAGCGGAGAGTCGCCTTGGGCCTGTGTGTGAGGGTCAGCTGGCTGACAGCCTTTCTCTTGACTTATGTCTTCATGCATGTGGTGGTGAGTTCATTGCTCCATTTCTCTGAATAGTTAACCTACGTGTGGGCACATTTAGTGACCCAATATTTAACATACATTGAACATATTAAACTCTTACTATCACATTCAAAGACTGTAATTGCCCTACCCATCTTTTAAACTGAATTTGCCAGTTATTTTTCAGTTTTCGTCCTTGACCCTTATACAGTATTACTCTCCCCTAACGAGATTCCTAAATCACAACCCTACTTTCAATGACTAATACCAAGTGGTTGTGTTTAGTTAAATACAAAATTAAGCTCTTGCAATGAGATGTTGACCAGGTTCTCTACGGGAGATCCATGAACAGTTTGTGCCATTCCAGTTCTTCTCAGTGGTGTGTGGGGGGGAACATCATTTTCACTGCAGTGTTGGTCCCTGAGACCCAGAACAGATTGCTGGAGTATATTGAGAACTATTTCCGGACTGGATGGAGCGTCACCACAATTGAAGCATAATACCTGTTGCTTACTGGAGCACTGGGAGTAGACTTCATCAACATGATGCAGCCTTTTGCACAAATTGTTTTTATTCAGGTGTTGAATTTCAGCATTTTAAATGTTTGTTAAAGGAAAAAGACCCCGTTGCTGGGATTGTAGCCCTTTCCTGCAGTCAATGGCCAAAAGTGCCTCCTTAATAAGTCATTTAAAAGACAACGAAAATCTGGTGTTTCTATGTTAAACAGTTTTGTTATATTTCAGTCTTCTGTGATATATAAAGTGTAATATTGGGATGAAAATGGAATACATTTCAACTCTATCTGACATGGTACAGGTGTCTTTTATTTTAAGCCCATAACCATGTGTGTGAGGTGTATATTTTTGTTCCAAAGTAGATTTGTTTAAGACCACCAAGAATCACTCTGTGTTACCCTGATTTTTCTCACTGCAGTACAATGTTTTAATGATATAGTTTTATTAATCACTCATACATGTATTTAATTGTAAAATTACATAAATACACATATAGAAACACAATAGTCTGCCCGTCAACTTCATGTACTGTGCCTGTGACAAAATGTTATAGATTTGAGCATTGGGAATGGAGGTCAGACTATCAAAGTAACACACAGACAAATTAGCCACAAACCCGTTTCAGAATTAGGCAGCTCAATTCCCTTTAGGTATTCAAGCTCACCCTTCCTCGTTTGCCTTCTTCCACAAACAGCAGTGAGACGTTTTCTTTCACACAAAAAAATAGGGCAAAATGTTCATGCATCATTACACATTGACACACAATACAATACTGGTTTGGCATTTCAATAGAAACCTTGTTTTGCGACCTAGTTGTTTGACATTATGTTTCTTTTCCACTTCAAAAACAAGCCGCTTCTGACATTTCTGCCTTTTCAGGCTTGTTTCCATCAGCCAGCCATGGTAGAGGTTCTCTGGTGGGAACCAAACCTGAGAGCGACAAACATTTTTGATTTTAACATACTACCTCATGATTGCAAAATAACCAACACTGTGTTGGAGATGGATATTAGTGCTGAATAATAATCTAAAACATGTGATGATCATACACAAACCTAGACTTCATCAGACTGGCAATGGATCTCATTGATGTCCTTGTTTATTTCGCAGAGGACCCTGAGAGGAAATGCTCTGGCGCCCCCCTCAGGAAACCTCTATAGAAATATCCAAGGGTTTGACAGGACATATTGAAAGTGTGTAGTATAAAAATACCAATTAGGGTTACCTGAGCATTGACATCACTGCACTGGTGGCCCGTGACAAACTCCTGGATGTGATCCAGATAGGCGATGGTCATCTCTAGCACAGTCACTAGGTCACTCCGGATGCCTGGGATCCTGGGTAGCAAGTTTTGGAGTTTACTGCAACTGACAGTGATCCGCCTCCTGCAATACGAAGGAGGGAGGAAAAGTAGAATGGTGTGGAACAACCATGGCCAGAAGGAAAGGTCTTGATAGACTCAAATTCAGATAGATGTAGGCACGTGATATACATGAAGTAGGTTACTATAGAAGCTTATTGGGTTTCAGTCAAGACAATTTGGTGTCATGTCACAGTGTGATATAATCCACATGTTGTTGAGTTGGAATGTATTGTACTATACTGTCTTTCGATCTCCCTGATGACACAGCCCACTCGGCACAAACTGGTTGTATCAGCGTTGCTTCAACGTAATTTGTCCATATATTGTGACATGGAATCCATGTGTAAAAAACATTAGATTTGCAAAAAGAGTTTGCGTGAAAGTTCAACCACAGGATTATGTCACCGTGGTAACCGATTTTCAACATGGACAATGTTATAAAATATGTTGAATTTGTACATTTGAAACAACATCAGATCTTCAACATTATATTCACTATCAGAAAAAAAGATATGGTTTGGGCAGCACCTCCTGTAGAGTTGATCTACCTACAACTATACATTTGGTCTCCTATCCAGAGTTTTAACCAAGCCCAGCTTAGCTTTGATATTTGTCACTGACTACTACCAATTTTCTATCATGAGAATGATTATTGAGAGATCTTTTAATAACTAAATAGATTCACTGTTGCTATCGAAGTCATTCCAAAGGGTAGGTTTAACAGAGCAAATGAAATGTAACCATACTTATAAATAATACTGTATATCATCAATGATGCTATTTAGGCCTTTATAGCATTTGTGAAGTAATCAACAGCTATTGTTTCAATTCAACCCAGGGTTCAATTAAGTGATAATGCCCGAGAAGCCGGTGTTTGGAGGATATATTGGCATGGGTAATGTTAGGCCTGAGATGAAGTTGAGTGTCGGCCAACCGTGCCAATATATTCTCCAAACACCGGCTTAGAGGGCAGATTCAATGGTGCATTTGAAGCTCAGTACGTCAGTTTTAGCTGGCAAAGATGACGTGAGGATTCTCAAGACATAGCATGCACAGTTTTAGCTACTCCAGGAAGTGATGTTACAGGCTGCGACCAGTGGAGAACTTCTGCCCCCTTTCATTGAGTATATCAATTTGAAAGTCGACAGGTGTACTGCAGGCTGCAGGTACTGTAGGAAATAAATTATCCCATAACTTCTCCTGTATGCAATTTTTTAAAATAATGGGTTGAAGTAGATACATCTGATGTAATAGAAGCAATTATTGGTACCGTGATTATATTTAAAAATATATATATATATTTTCACTAATATTGATCACAAAGAGAGCCATTTTCCCATTGACTATCATAAAGCATTTTCCCACTGTCATAAAGCATTATGAGCATCCTGTGCCACTTGACTTGGACTGAGAAAATGCACCTGATGACACAGCCTAGCCATGAGGTCGAAGGAATTGTGCGTAGAGCTCCGAGATAGGATTGTGTCGAGGTAAAGATCTGGGGAAGGGTACCAAAAAATGTCTGCAGCATTGAAGGTTCCCAAGAACACAGTGACCTCCATCACTCTTAAATGAAATTACGATGGTGGTGGCATGTTTGTGGCAGCATGGTGGTGGCAGCATCATGCTGTGGGGATGTTTTTCAGCGGCAGGGACTGGGAAACTAGAAGGATCAAGGGAAAGATGAATGGAGCAAAGTACATAGAGATCCTTGATGAAAACTTGTTCCAGAGGACCTCAGACTGAGGCGAAGGTTCACCATCCAACAGCTCAATGACCCTAAGCACACAGGTGTGGCTCCTGGACAATTCTCTGAATGTCCTTGAGTGGCCCAGCCAGAGCCAAGACTCGATCTCTGGAGAGACCTGAAAATATCTGTGCAGCGACGCTCCCCATCTAATCTGACAGAGGTGTCATAACCAGCCATAAAATAACACAATATATGTCACAACAAGTCTAAATATATATTTTCATGACATATTATACCATGGTTATGACCATTATGACAATGGGTGTCAAGTAAAGTGTTTTTGCAACAACACACCCACTCATCAGTACATATCTGGGGCCTATCTCCCTGCCATCCATGACCTCTATACCAGGCGGTGTCTGGAGGAAGGCCCCAAAAAATTGTCAGAGATACCAGCCACCCGAGCCATGGACTGTTCTGTCTGCTGCCGCGTGGCAAGCGGTACCAGTGCACCATGTCTGGAACGAATAGGACCCTCAACAGCTTCTACCCCCAATCCATAAGATTGCTAAATAGCTAATTAAATGGCTACCCGGACTAACTGCATTGACCCTTTTTTGCACTAACTCTCTTGCACTGACTCTATACACACATACTGGACTCTACCCACACACACTCACACACACTCACACCACACAGATGGAGCTGGAGGAGATGGCCACCGTTTTACGGTCTCCTAACCAATTGTGCTATTATGTGTTTTTTCGCAATATTTGTAAATTATTTTGTACATAATGTTTCTGCAACTGTATCTTACGGCAGAAAAGAGCTTCTGGATATCAGGACAGCGATCACTCACCTCGGATTAGACAAAGATTTCTAAACAACAACAACAACAAGCAGGACTCACACGATATTCTCCAAACACCCCACAGGGCAGACATCCCAATTATTCACAAAAGGAAGCGACGCAGAGGACAAAGAGCCGGATGCCTTGTTCGGACCCGCAGAAGGCGAGTGGGAAAGCTGCCGTTACCATCAATACTACTCGCCAATGTGTAATCATTGGATAATTAACTAGACGAGGTACGATCACGAATATCCTACCAACGGGACATCAAAAACTGTAATATCCTATGTTTCACAGAATCGTGGCTGAATGATGACATGGATATTCAGCTAGCGGGACATACGCTGCACCGGCAGGATAGAACAGCACACTCTAGTAAGACGAGGGGGGGGGGGGGGGGGGGGCGGTCTGTGCATATTTGTAAACAACAGCTGGTGCACGAAATCTAAGGAAGTATCTACATTTTGCTCGCCTGAAGTAGAGTATATTGTGACAAATTGCAGGCCACACTACTTGCCTAGAGAGTTCTCTGCTATACTTTTCGTGGCTGTTTATTTATCACAAATGCTGGCACTAAGACCGTAAGCAAACAGGAAACCACTCACCCAGAGGCGGCGCTCCTATTGGCCAGAGACTTTAATGCAGGGAAACTTAAATCAGTTCTACCAAATCTCTATCAACATGTTAAATGTGCAACCAGGGGGAAAACAATTCTAGATCACCTGTACTCCACACACAGAGATGCATACAAAGCTCTCCCTCGCCCTCCATTTGGTAAATCCGACCACAACTCTATCCTGATTCCCGCTTACAAATAAACAATTAAAGCAGGAAGCACCAGTGACTTGGTCTATAAAAAAATGGTCAGATGAAGCATAGTCCCTGTGCACTTCAGAACTGTTTTGCTATCACAGACTGGAACATGTTCTGGGATTCTTCCGATGACATTGAGGAATACACCACATCAGTCACTGGCTTTATCAACAAGTGCATTGAGGACGTCGGCCCACAGTGACTGTACGTACATGCCCCAACCAGAAGCCATGGATAACAGGCAACATTCACACTGAGCTAAAGGGTAGAGCTGCCGCTTTCAAGGTGCGGGACTCTAACCTGGAAGCTTACAAGAAATCCCGCTATGCCCTGCGATGAACCTTCAAACAGGGAAAGCGTCAATACAGGGCTAAGATTGAATCATACTACACCGGCTCCGACGCTCGTCGGATGTGGCAGGGCTTGCAAACTACTACAGACTACAAAGGGAAGCACAGCCGCGAGCTGCCCAGTGACACGAGGCTACCAGACAAGCTAAACCACTTCTATTCTCGCTTCGAGGCAAGCAACACTGAGGCATGCATGAGAGCATCAGCTGTTCCAGATGACTGTGTGATCACGCTCTCCATAGCCGACGTGTGTAAGACCTTTAAACAGGTTAACATACACAAGGCTGCGGGGCCAGACGTATTACCAGGACGTGTGCTCCAGGCATGTGCTGACCAACTGGCAGGTATCTTCACTGACATTTTCAACATGTCCCTGGTTGAGTCTATAATACCAAAATGCTTCAAGCAGACCGCCATAGTCCCTGTGCCCAAGAACACAAAGGCAAAGTGCCTAAATGACTACAGACCCGTAGCACTCACGTCTGTAGCCATAAAGTGCTTTGAAAGGCTGGTAATAGCTCAAATCAACACCATTATCCCAGAAACCCTAGAACCACTCCAATTTGCATACCGCCCCAACAGATCCACAGATGCTGCAATCTCTATTGCACTCCACACTGCCCTTTCCCACCTGGACAAAAGGAACACCTATGTGAGAATGATATTCATTGACCACAGCTCAGCGTTCAACACCATAGTGTCCTCAACGCTCACCCCCCTTTTCACCTCCTCCTTTTCCGCGGCAACCAGTGATCTAGGTCAACAGCATCAATGTAACAGTATAACTTCAGACCGTCCCCTCGCCCATACCCGGGCTCGAACCATGGACCCTCTGCACACAGACAACAGTCACCCACGAAGAATCGTTACCCATCGCTACACAAAAGCCACGGCCCTTGCAGAGCAAGAGGTACCACTACTTCAAGGTCTCAAAGCGAGTGAAGTCACCGATTGAAATGCTATTAGCGCGCACCACCGCTAACTAGCTAGCCATTTCACATCCGTTACACAAACACACCAAGAAAGTTGTGAAGAGGGCACGACAAAGCTTATTCCCACTCAGGAAACTAAAAAGATTTGGCATGGGTCCTGAGATCCTCAAAAGGTTCTACAGCTGCATCCGCAAGACACTACAGAGGGTAGTGCGTACGGCCCAGTATATCACTGGGGCTAAGCTGCCTGCCATCCAGGACCTCTACACCAGGCGGTGTCAGAGAAAGGCCCTAAAAATTGTCAAAGACCCCAGCCACCCCAGTCATAGACTGTTCTCTCTACTAGCGCATGGCAAGCGGTACCGGAGTGCCAAGTCTATGGCACAAAGGCTTCCCAACAGTTTTTACCCCCAAGCCATAAAACTCCTGAACAGGTAACCAAATGGTTACCCGGACTATTTGCATTGTGTTCCCCCCTCAACCCCTCTTTTTACGCTGCTGCTACTCTCTGTTTATCTTATATGCATAGCCACTTTAACTATACATTCATGTACATACTACCTCAATTGGCCCGACCAACCAGTGCTCCCGCACATTGGCTAACCGGGCTATCTGCATTGTGCCCCCCCAACCCCTCTTTTTACGCTACTGCTACTCTCTGTTTATCATATAAGCATCGTCACTTTAACCATACCTACATCTACATACTACCTCAATAAGCCTGACCAACTGGTGTCTGTATATAGCCTTGCTACTCTTATTTTCAAATGTCTTTTTACTGTTGTTTTATTACCTACACCAACACACATACCTTTTTCGCACCATTGGTTAAAGCCTGTATTCGGCGCACGTGACAAATACACTTTGATTTGATTTGACATATGCGCACACACACACAACATGCGCACACATGCATACTGACACACACCCACTTTCACACTCACCACATACACTGCTGCTACAGTCTATTATCTATTCTGTTGCCTAGTCACTTTACCCCTATCTATAGCGTAGCACCCCGTGTTATCGGCATATTCAACAGTTTAAGAAATATATTACCTTCAACAGTGTTATCTTGTGATCAAGCCATCAATGTTTTGTGATTATTGGTGTTTTAAAAATGTTTGCCAATTAGCATGGTTTGCATTTCAGTGGAAATACAACTACTATCAGCTTTTTGATAAGCGGTTTAGCAAAAAGAGTCCCTTATAGGCATACGGTCCCCAGTGATTGGCCACATTATTTTGTTGAATTACAAGATATATCCATTTAATTTTGTTCAAACACCAACCTTTTATCTGATGTGTTTACTAGTTGACTCGTTGGCTAGCCTTCCGGTAAAATAATTGTTTTACTTGCCTGTCAACTTTTCATTGCGTAGCTCAGTGTGCCCTCCTGTAGACTCTTAAAAATGGTTCTTCACCAACATCTTCAGTGTTGTAACCAAATAATGTCTCATTATTTGGTTTACAGATTAATCTTATGTTTTGAGAAAGTAGATAACAGTTTAAAACTAACATTTAAATGAGTATGAATCATTTAGGTAAAAAGTTGGATATTAAATGATGTGTGGTCTCTCGCGCAGTCGAATTTAACAATATACAGCATGTCCCACAAAATGTCTATATATAACTTTTTTGAAAACTCTCAAAACATAACTTAACTAACATAAACTGCAATGAAAATCGGTGGTCAACTAGCTAGAAGGGTGTCTTTAGTTTAGCTGTGTGAGTTGTGGATCCTTTTCTGTTTCTGCTTGGATCTCTTTGAGTTTTGTGTCACTAACTGGCGAGTTGCTGTACACAGTGTGCACCTGCATGTCCATGCCTTCACTGAGGCTGCTGTCCTTGTAGGTAGGAAACTTCTTGGAGAGTCTGTCTGCGGCAGTGCTGTCTTTGCCTGGGCGGTGAGTGATTGTGAAGTCATATCTTTGTAGTTGAAGGATCATTCTCTGTATCCTTGGCGGTGCTGCGGCTAGCGGTTTCTTCACAGTTGACTCAATGGTATCAGGTATGAAGGTAAGAGCCAAATGCAGACCACGTCAAATAAACATTAGTTTAATATTCCAACAGGGGCAGGCAATAGACAGGTCAAGTCAGGCAGGGGTCAATAAACCAGAGGTGGGGTAATAGTACCGGGCGGCAGGCAGGCTCAGAGTCAGGGTAAGGCCGAGGTCGGTAATCCAGTGGGGGGCATAGGTACAGGTCGGCAGGCAGGGTCAGGGGCAGGCAGAGTGGTCAGGCAGGCTCGGAGTCAGGACAGGCAAGGGTCATAACCAGGAGGGTGAGAAAAGAGAGACTGGAAAAATAAGGAGCTGAGACACAAAACACTGATTGACTTGAACAAACAAGACGAACTGGCATCAGACACACAGGATACAGTTATAAATACACAGGGGATAATGGGGAAGATGAGCAACACCTGGAGGGGGTGGAGACAATCACAAAGACAGTTGAAACAGATCAGGGTGTGACAGATGGGCTTGTGGTGAGATTCCACAATGACTTGTCGTTCATAGATGTACTGATGGAAGCGTTTACATCTGAACAGAATGACGTACAGCTCCTTTTCAATTTGAGCGTAGTTTGTTTCACAGTCGGTGAGAGATTTGGAAGCGTAACCGATCTGCTTTCCCTCTTGCAGTAGCACTGCACCTAGTCCATACTTTGACTCGTCCCCTTGGAGTCTGAGCTATTTGTTGGGGTCGTAGTAGGAAAGGTTTGGTCCAGGATCTCTCGTGACCAAGTCTTTCACTTTCTAGAAAGCAATGTCGTGTTGCTTGTCCCAGGGGTGCATTAGCATTGGAGAGGCTGGGTGCGAATTTGGCTAAGTAATTGACCATGCCAAGCACTGTTTCCAGCTCTGCGCGGTTCTTTGGTGGCTCCATCTCCTTTATGTCTAAGATCTGCTGTGGATCTGGCTTGATTCCATTCGCTGTGAGAAGATGTCCGAAGTTGCTGATCTCTGTAGCACCGACTGTGCTCTTCTCGGGGTCGAGACATACTCCTCTCTCGCGGGACCTTTGCAGCATCGCACAGAGGTTTCGTTTTCCTCTTTGGTTCAACAACAGACAAGGATGTTGTCCACAATTGTCACAACTCCATCGAGGCCTTCATACATCTCGTTGCTCTTTCGCTGAAACTCGACTTGGACTGAGATGATCCCAAAAGGCAGGCGTAGCCGTAGCGTCCAAACGGTGTGTTTAACGTTGTGAGCTTTGTTGACTCCACTGTGAGCTCGATAGCCCAGTAGCCTGATCTGGCGTCGGTAAGGGATAATGGGGGCGTTTGATAGCCTTGTTCAAATATCTTGGGTCGAGACATACTTTGATCTTTCCTGTGCAAGTTCTGTAACCTTGGTGACGATGTCAGATTTCTCCATGCTCTCCAACTCTTTCTTCAGATGAGAGCAAGGGGAATTGTTATCGGTGGGTAGACCACAGGGGTTGCGTCTGGGTCAAGGTGAATGGTACATTCTCCTGGGAATAGTCCTATTCCTGTAAAAACAGACATTCTCTGTCTCTTCTGGTGCTGTCACTGATAAAACTAGCTTGACGAGGCCCATGTCTAAACATGCTTTAAGACCTAGCACTGCAGCTACTCAAGTGTCGGCCATGTAAAAGTCCATCATCATGTCAGTTTTCTTGTATTTGCATTTGAAAGTGCATCTGTCTTTTACTGGTAGCTGTTCAACACCATAACCATTCAGTCTGCGCATGGTGGGCTGTAGCTTGCACTCTGATGTCAAGCTGCGGTACTTATTTGTAGGAATACTGTTTACTTGTGCACCAGTGTCTAGTTTGAACTTTACCTCTGTGCCTTGTGTTCCGATCTCAATGTCAGCATAGGCTTGCTCTGTCTCTATCTGACTTTCCTGTGTCAATGAATCAGTAAACAGTTCCTCAGCATTTGACTCTTTGACATTACATTTACTGTTTTCTCATTGTAAGCTCTGCACACTTTTGCAAAGTGATTCCATTTTCCACATTTAGTACACTGCCTTTAGCTGGGCAAATTTGGCAAGACCTGGGTGGTCATGCACTTTGTATTCACAATATCCACATGTAATGGGGCGTTGAGTCTTTGTCCCTCTGTTTTGGAGTTCTGTCTCTGTTCTGAAGCGCACTGTCTGGGCACCGGAGGTGTGCTTAGATGTTTGCCTGACTGTGTGCAATGCTTGTTCACATGTGCTCGTGCTGCCGCACAAAATTATTTTTTCATCTGAGCCTGTGCTAGCTCGTGAGATCTGGCTATTTCGATAGCTTTGTCCAATGTTAGCTCAGACCCAACATCCAAAAGTTTCTCACATGCGGTGAGTGTATTCCAAATACAATACGGTTCCTAACCATCTCATCCTTGTTTGCATAATCAGTCTTTCTCAAGCAGATATAGCTCAGTCACAGACTATTTTGATTCAGCCTCTGTAAGTGTCCACGTATTGTAAATTTCTCTCCCTTTTTCATTGATCCGGAGCAGGAAGGTGCACTTTTCCTCTTCTCCTCTGTCCTTCAGAGGACCCGTGAACATTAGCTCCACATGCTGTTTGAACTTATGCCATGCATCGGGTATGATTGTAGACTTCCCGTCCATTCAAGTTGAAGAACTCCAGCAAAATCCATCTTTTAGTCCTTTTACTGACACCATGTCTTGTTTTGCACGCTTTGTACAAAATAAAATGCAGTACGACAGGAGCTTTATTAGCTAGCTATAATTTGCATGTTTATGTGTCTCCGGCGATGATCAACTGAAATAACCTCACGACCTGGGTGGTCTAACCAATCATAGCGCAGTATGATATGACCATGCTGTAGGTCATGTAACAGTTTGTTACATGCAAAATGTTTTGTGGACTTCAACGGACAGATGTTGGTCTCTGTTTTTGTAATGAAACCAGTGGCGATTTTAATATGCCAATCTTGGTTGGGCAAACTCAAAGAAAATGTGTTTAGATGCATTCCAGCAAAGCCACCTCCAGTATTTATGCTGCAGTAGTTTATGTCTGGAGTACTTCTCCTGTCCTAAGTGAAGCTAAGTGTGCATTCTCTAATTCTCTCCTCTTTCAGAGGACCTGAGACCTAGGACCATGCCCCAGGACTACCTGACATGACTCCTTGCTGTCCCCAGTCCACCTGGCCGTGCTGCTGCGCCAGTTTCAACTGTTCTGCATTATTATTCGACCATGCTGGTCATTTATGAACATTTGAACACCTTGGCCATGTTCTGTTATAATCTCCACCCGGTACAGCCAGAAGAGGACTGGCCACCACACAGCCTGGTTCCTCTCTAGGTTTCTTCCTAGGTTTCGGCCTTTCTAGGGAGTTTCCTAGCCACCGTGCTTCTACACCTGCATTGCTTGCTGTTTGGGGTTTTAGGCTGGGTTTCTGTACAGCACTTTGAGATATCAGCTGATGTACGAAGGGCTATATAAATACATTTGATTTGACAACACAGCACTAAACAATTCATTAGTTGCTCTATAACAGTGACAAGCGGTTCCCACTGTCACGTTCTTTCAAAATCGAACCCAGAAGCAGACCAGGACAAGGAGAGTAGGAAGGTGAGTATTTATTTACAAGTGAATGTGAACGGGTAGATATATCCAGGTGGCGTAGCGGGCAGCGGTGGTGAGTTGATGGGAGTAAATAGGTTGATCCAATGGGGTAGCGGAACCCTCCGACGACCAGGCGGGAATGGGGTAAATGATCCGGGTGATTAACTGAAGACAGAACAAACGGAGGTAAGTTTAAGGCAAGCAATACGTAAAAAACAACAAAACAAATTCTATCCAACTTGAGGCTGATACTATGGCACAACATACTGTTCATGGCTAACGATCCGGCAGGGAATGGATGTCAGGTCCGGGCTTATGAAGAGGAGAGATTATGATCAGGACCAGGTGTGCAGATAGCTGATGGGATACAGGTGCGGGTAATCAGAACTCCCAACTGGCTACATTGCCCGGCAACCAGACAGGGTGCGTTCCAGGACACCGGAAAACACTCCAGGACAGAACACAGGCAAAAAAACAGACTCAGGAAACGGGATTCGTGACACCCACAAACTGTTAGGACCTACATAAAGTTGTCGCAACAGCAGAGCTTTCTTTTCAGCACCATGGAGTGAATCCTTACCACCGCTACTAATGGCTGTCAGCGAAACAGTTCATTCAGCCTCATTTACTGCCTTTATTCAAGGGTTTGTTTATTTTTACTAAAGACCCTTGAATGAGTAGGTGTTCTAAAACTTTTGACTGGTCGTGTATGTTTTATAAAAAAGGCAGTAAATGAGACTGAGGGAACTGTTTCACTGCCAGATAAGGCAAATTCTTATTGGTGAACGGAAAAGGCCATCCGTAATTTCGATTAAGACATTAATGAGCGAGCTAAGACGGACATGGTCAATATAACTATTTGTTCAGCACTTTTGAAATGTACAGCAACAGAATTCAGAACATG
Source organism: Oncorhynchus mykiss (assembly GCF_057628025.1). NCBI lineage: Eukaryota > Metazoa > Chordata > Actinopteri > Salmoniformes > Salmonidae > Oncorhynchus > Oncorhynchus mykiss. The sequence continues at coordinate 47,180,182 of NC_143032.1, forward strand.
GGCTGTTCTTAAAGTATTCTCCCTTTACACCAAGTCAAAACCGTAGGATTAATAAAGGGGACATATAAGCAGACAATGAAAGCTCTTACAATATTCTCTAAAACAGGCTATAGGCTACATGTGCACCACCATGTCAGAACAGTAGGCTAAGTTATGAGTGGGAAAGGGACCAAATCACTAGGGTGAGGCACATGGGCTACTAACAGCTTATTACACAACATACACTTAGTATTACTTTCTTAGCTACAGTATACATATCTCCCTGGCATATTACATCATTTATGCAGCAGCATACAATACATTTTTGGGCTCACCTTGTTGTGCTTTGTTCACTTGAACAGGAAGGTGGAAACATTTTGTCATCAAACTTTGTCAAAGTCTGGCTGTCACGGTTTTCTTTGGGTGAAGTAGAGTCAGACCAAAAAGCGGCGTGTAGATTGCGATCCATGTTTAATAAACAAACGTAAAACACGAATCGATACAAACACTACAAAACAAAGACCGTAACGAAAACCGAAACAGCCCTATCTGGTGAAAAACACACAGTGAAACCCAGGCTACCTAAATATGGTTCCCAATCAGAGACAAATACCAACACCTGCCTCTGATTGAGAACCATATCAGGCCAGACATAGAAATAGACAAACAAGACATCCAACATAGAATGCCCACCCAGCTCACGTCCTGACCAACACTAAAACAAGGAAAACACACACGAACGATGGTCAGAACGTGACACTGGCATTCTCTGGATTTATGGTACTTTCAAGACAACAGGAGACTGCTCGAATCATGATGTCAGTGATCTTCAGGTTGGAACTCTAGAAAGAGGATGGAGTTCCCAACTTGGAATTCCGAGTTGGATGACCGTTCAAAACGTATTTTCCCAGTCGGAGCAAATTTTTTTCCAAGTTGTCTTGAATTCACTGAAGTCTGAGATTTCCAAGTTTCCAGTTTTTTTGAATGCGGCATAAGTCATGCGGGATTGACAGCATGGCCAATGTATTCAACATTTTCTGGCCCATGGTGTTGTATGTGAATGTTTATCCTTTTAAGCTTGGAAAATAAAACCTTCGACCACCCACCCTCTCCACAGAATAGCAGGCTAGTGATTGCTTTTGCAACGCTTGCAGTTAGCCACTGATTCCTTCCAAACCACTCATTGTTGAATTTGCGATTTCCAACTTGTTTTGTAATGTTAATATCCAATGGCCGATGAGCACTGATACGCTTTATGTATAATTTCTCTTCATATGAAAATCGTTGAAAATTATTTGCCAGTAGATTGTCGACTTGATTCATGATGAGGACTGCTTGCCTACCTTGCTAGCAAAGATTTTGAAAGTATGATGTTGACATGATCATGCCTGCTAGAGTTAGCGGCAGGCGGACGAGCAATATCCACAGTATGGATGAAGCCGGAGCTGGAATGTGAAGCTATCTGAAGGTGGTTAACTTTAGAAAACCCTGAGTAGATCTAGCTTGCTTAGTAGGATACCCCCTTGGTATAGGCTCTGATGTCGTGCTCCTACCTCACAGCAATGCTGTAGCCTACCCACACTGTCATAAAACTACATAGGCCTACAGGTCTATTTACTTTCAAGCATGCTTGGCTATTGAATGAGCGATGGATAAATGGTAGCCTAATATTTGTTGTGCAGCAGGAATAAACCAGTCATGTCTGAAACGGAAAGACCTGCAATATAAGATTATGATAAAGGCCTATATACAGTAAGTAAAAGGAACACATTAGGCTACATGCTTCTATGTGATCTCCATACCAACTGCAAATATATTGGTTTTATCATTAGGCCCACGTTTTAATGATTTTATTAGCCTACTCAGTTGCTCAGTTGGTCGGGGAAAGATGGTGGAAGTGGATACTGAGGTAGAATCAAGCAGCGTGTTGGGCAAAGTTGGTGAAGATGAATGTTCTGAATGGACAACAGTAGTAGTGAAAACTGGAACAAAATGGAAATGGTCTAAAATTGGAGTGGAGGATACATGTATGAATGATAATGAATCACTTCTTGTTGGAATGCTATTGTTGAGTAAGGTGAGGTGAGGTGTCATTTGAGGTGTCAAATGGTGAAGTATGCTTGGGAATTTAAAAAGACTGTCAGAGTGACCAGGAGTTGTCTTATTTTGATTAATTGTATTTCAGAAGAACAGAGTAAGATTGTAGTGAGCCTCGGAGTAGAGTACCCGTCAAAGGAGTCATCTCAGGGTTGACGACCGATGTTCAGGTTGAATACCTGAAGAAAATTCCTGGTGTGGTTGGTGCCTGGCATCTGACCTGCTGGGTGAATGGAGAAAAATAAGAAAGTCTGTCAGTCCTGTTGTGTTTTGATAAAGAGCAAATACCTATACATGTGAAGCTTGTTTATGTAAGATACGTTGTAAGAGCTTTCATCTGCAAACCATTGCAGTGTGGGATTCATGAATTGTAAAGGATTTGGCCATGTTTCAAGTTTGTGCAGACGGACAGAGTATGTTGAAGAACAGTGTGTAGAAGGAGTGTGTAGAAGGAGGTGTTGCAATTGTGGTGAGGATCATGATCCTGAGTTCTTGGAGTGCCCTGTAAGAGTGAAGGAGATTGAGGTGGCAAAAGTTAGAGCGGTCAATCAAATCTCCTTTACGAAGATACTACCAACTGTAGTAAATGTTAGCTGCCAATCAAAACATACCCTGTGTTAAAAAGGTGGATTTTTTGGCGTTCGATGCCACCGTGATAAACTGTACGTCACATGTCTTAAAGAAGTCTAATAAACTGGACATTATTGAGACTGGGGCAGAACATTTTTGCGACTTTAAGATTTTACATCTGAAGACTTGCAGGGTCGCCCTCCCAGGTTCCAATTGAGCCTGTGTACGGATCAGATCAATTACATTTTTTTTTACAGAAAATTGGTTTGATTTCTTTTAGTTCATTGATTTACTTTTTGGTAGTTTGCTAGTTTTTTGGTTGGGTATTTTGTTCCATTTTTGTGAATCCTGTTTACATCCTGCACAGTAGGTGGCGGGATGCACATTACATTGTGCGATCGCCATATGCCGAAGAAGAAGAAGAAGAATTAGCTCAGTTGGTCAGGTGCAGGGCCTAGTTGGAACAAAATCCTGCAGTAGCCTGCCTGCTGCACTCCAGGAACAAAGTTGCCAACCCCTGCTCTAGTAACTTTTGAAGTAAGGTAAAGTTGCCCCTAGATGCTGACCTTGGGTCAGTTTAGATTTTCCCCTACGTATGGTTAAGTTTAGGATTGGGGGAGGGGAAGCTGATCCTAGTTCTGTTCCAATAGGAAGAAGTCATGTTGAGTCAAGTTTCCTCTCCTGATTGGTAGCATCTAAAGATCATATACCTCTGATAATTCCCTGGACCTCATGGTCAATATCAAACAATATCCATTACAATGAAATGCACAATATCATTGCTCAGAAGCAGTGTGATAGTCTAATGCGCCATTTTTATTGATGCTGGTCCAAGGCTTGAACTCTTTGTAACCACTAGATGGTGTTATGCACTTAGCAATGGAGTACCTCTGCCCGTCATTCTTAAAGATATGTTTGCTGTTGTGAATAGTCCAAATTATATATTACAATACATATCTATTTAGGTGATGGTGCAATGACAGTAAAAGGTATAATCACATGATAGGACCATTTTGGTTACGAGCTAAAATCCTCGTCTTTCTACAACACATCCTCACCAACTGGTAGTCAAAACTGATACCTTGAACTTGACGATGACCAATAATCACAAAATCATGAAACATAGAGGTTATTTGAATCTTTATAACTGCGAGGTTGAAGATGAGGCTCCAAGGGTCCTAACAGCAGATGTCCAATGTTCATCATGTCCACTACTCTCGGATGGCCACGTCCTTTCTAGTCACCCAAAGAAAAGGTGACTGGACTCTGAAAGATGTATAGAAAATGATTTACTGTGCTCTTGTCGCTAATGAGCACACAAATTAAGTGGGCAAGGGGTTTACAAAGGAGAAGATAACCCTAGGGCAATGGGTACATCTAAAATGGCACCCTATTCCCTACGTAGTGAACTACTTTTTAAAGATTCCGAAAAGACGTCACAGTTGGTAAATGCTTTTTGGGTTGTGATTTGTGAATTGTTGCTTATAAATAAATGAGTGAAAAAGTGGACAGATGCCATTCGGAAGAAGACACACACAGTGAAACATTAAGTCACTGGAGTGCAGTTTGAAACAACTGATTGCCCCCTTGCAGATCTATGTGATATCAGCACAGTGTGTCTAATTTCACACCAGGAAAAGATTGGTGTGCAAAAGCCTTTGCATAATGGGGACCTATGTTTAAACGCATATATCAACCCCAGGTGGCTGGTGGCACCTTAATTGAGGAAGATGGGCTCATAGTAATGGCTGGAATGGAATCGAACACATCTAATACATGTTTTCCATTTGTTTAATACCATTCCAGACATCATTATGAGCCGTCCTCCCTTCAGCAGCCTCCTGTGATATCAACTCTGTCAGGGGTTTGATTCCTGGGGATACTTTGCTGCCAAAGCCTATGCCATGTGATTGTGAATGAGATCGTTTGATAGCACTCCAGTGGATATTCTCAACGCACAAACCACATTAGCTCTTATTGACTTGCGAGCTATACTTCTCACAGACTCTCAAGACTTAGAATGCTGCTTGTCCTCTGGATGACAGTAAAACAAAATGGCAACTTCATTCTTTAAAAAAAATATATGCAGTACCAGCCAAAACTTAAGACACACCTACCTACGCATTCCAGGATTTTTCTTAATTTGTACTATTTTCTGCATTGTAGAATAATAGTGAAGACATCAAACTATGAAATAACACATATGGAATTATGTAGTAACCAAAAAAGTGTTAAACAAATCAAAATATATTTGAGATTTGAGATTCTTCGAAGTAGCCATCCTTTGCCTTGATGACAGTTTTGCACAATCTTGGCATTCTCTCAACCAGCTTCATGAGGTAGTCATCTGGAATGCATTTCAATTAACAGGTTTACCTTGTGAAAAGGTAATTTGTGGAATTTCAAATCAAATTGTATTTGTCACATGCGCCGAATACAACAGTGAAATGCTTACATAGAAGCCCTTACAGGGGGTACCGGTACAAAGTCAATGTAACGATGTACGCTGAGAGTCGGGAAGCAAGTTCAGGGAGTGAATACATTTAATAAATAAATTCACAAAAAAAGAAACAAACAGCGCACCGACATGGAACAGAAGCAATGACGACTGGGGAAGAAACCAGAGTGACATATAGAGGGCAGGTAATCAAGGAGGTGATGGAGCCCAGGTGAGTGTCATTATGCACAGATGCGCGTAACGATGGTGACAGGTGTGGGCCATAACGAGCAGCCTGGTGACCTAGAGGCCAGAGAGGGAGCACAGGTGACAGTCAATGTGCGGCTGCACCGGTTAGTCAAGGTAATTGAGGTAATATGTACATGTATGCATAGATAATAAACAGAGAGTAGCAGCAGCGTAAAAGAGGGTGGGGGAGCAATGCAAATAGTCTGGGTAGCCATTTGATTAGCTATTCAGGAGTCTTATGGCTTGGGGATAGAAGCTGTTAAGAAGTCTTTTGGACCTAGACTTGGTGCTCCGGTACCGCTTACCATGTGGTAAGTGGTACCTCTGACACTATCTGGTATAGAGGTCCTGGGTGGCAGGATGGCTTCATTTTTGCAAATCTAATAATAATGCTGTTGTGGGAAGAATCTACAATCTCTTTCTTCCTATAACATTTCCCTGGCAAACATTATGTACAAAATAAGTTAAAAAAGAAGTTACAAACAAACGCAACAAAAACTACGAAAAGAGCACAGTTGGCTAGGCGCATGTCAAATGTCAGCCATTACCTCCGGCACCATTCCATATTGTGGCTTTCTGTTGTGTTTTGTGGAATATGTGTTACTGGCTGCAGATGTTGCACTCCAACATTGGAATTAGTGTTATCAATCAATCATTAGGACATCAATGCACCATTTAACATCATCAATGATTGTCTATTATTGACCTGTTATACTGCAGTTAAATCCATTTCAGACTGAGAGGAGAGGTCCATGTGTTGTGCGCTATATGAAGGATGTGTTGGTAGGGGAACAACTAAAGCCCAAGTGACAGGGTTCTGGCCCGATATAAAAACAGTGTGGGCGTCTGTCCCCTGTCAGAAAGCTTTGTCTGCATTAGAAAGTCTATGGAGAGAAAAGGCTGGCGGCGCTCTCACTGAGCCAATATTCAGGGCTCATTATGGTCATAGACAATGGAGATCAACACCATTTATTAGTCCCCCCAGCATCCTCAGATACCCTCTAATGGAGCTTTCTTATGGCTATTATGGAAGTAATTTACTCACATTCTCTTCCCCTGCCCTCGCTGTCACTTTCACTAGGGGATGTACTGTATGTAGGGGGATCAATGTATTCTCTCTGGGCTTGGCTAAAACCACAACAACAGCATGCCTGCAGTAACAAAAATAAAACTGCCAGAATGCTCAAATCTCCTTCCCCTTTGCCTATCTAACTGGGCCTTATTTCACTTTTGAGGGAGACAGAATCTTTTTTTCTAATGTATGCCTGTTATTTGGATCGTGCTACACAGGGGTCCTACATCCCCATTGTTTTGCACCCAACAATGCCACCAGTAAACTAAAGATATCCTAAAATCTTGGATTGACTCTGGATCCATATACTGCTTCTTGGGTATCCATAAAATGAGGTAAATCTATTATGTCTAAACGACCTCCAACTTTTACTCCCTCTTGTGGAACATTTCGTAAAATTGTAATAAGCTGACGACTTGCAGCTAAAGCTATGCAGTCACGACTCTTCATTATGCTTCAAATCAAATGTTATTCGTCACGTGCTTCATAAAAAAATTGTTAGTGCAAAAAGGGCCAATGCAGATAGTCCAGTTAACTATTTAACTAACTATGTCGCAGTCTTATGGCTTTGGGGAAGAAGCTGTTCAGGGTTCTGTTGGTTCCAGACTTGGTGAATCGGTACGCAGTCAAGATGCTCTCAATGGAGCAGCTGTAGAACTTTTTGAGGATCTGATAGAGAATGCGTCAACTTTGGATTTGTTGGAATGGGTTAATGTGAGCCATGACCCGTATTTCAAAGCATTTCATGGCTACAGATGAGAGTGCTATGGGGCGAATGTTATTTACAGGGCTGTGATGATACCAGTATTGCAATATTCTTTCCATGACAAAAATAAAAACTCAAAGCAGACCAAATTCTTTGGTCTTTCAAAAACCTGCTGTATGTAAAATATTGTGGGCTACAGCTTGAAAAATAAATACATGTGACTCTGTATGGTCAGGATAGAACAGCAGCCTCTGCTAAGAAAATGGGTGGCGGTCTAAATATATTTGTAAACAACAGCTGATGCACGATATCTAAGGAAGTCTTGAGGTTTTGCTCACCTGAGGTAGAGTATCTCATGATAAACTGTAGACAAACACTATCTACCAAGATAGTTATCTATATTCCTTGTAGCTGTCTATTTACCACCACAAACCGATGCTGGCACTAAGACCGCACTCAATGAGCTGTATACGGCTATAAGCAAACAGAAAACGCTCAGCCAGAGGCGGCACTCGTAGTGGCCGGGGACTTTAATGCAGGCAAATTTCTACCAGCGTGTTAAATGTGTAACCAGAGGGGAAAAAACTCTAGACCACCTTTACTCCACACACAGAGATGCGTACAAAGATCTCCTACGCCCGCCATTTGGAAAATCTGACCATAATCTTACCCTCCCTATTCTGGTTTACAGGCAAAAACTAAAGCATGAAGCACCAGTGACTCAGTCACTAAAAAGTGGTCAGATGAAGCAGATGCTAAGCTACAGGACTGTTTTGCTAGCACAGACTGGAATATGTTCCGGGATTCTTCTGATGGTATTGAGGAGTAAACCATATCAGTCACTGGTTTCATCAATAAGTGCATTGATGACATCGTCCCCACAATACATATCTCAACGAGAAGCCATGGATTACAGGCAACATCCGCACTGAGCTAAAGAGTAGAGCTGTCGCTTTCAATGAGCAGGACTCTAACCCGGAAGCTTAAAACAAATCCCGCTATGCGCTCCGAAGAACCATCAAACAGGCAAAGTGTCAATACATGACTAAGATCGAATCTTACTACACCTGCTCCGACAATCGTCGGATGTGACAGGGCTTGCAAGCTATTACAGACTACAAAGGCAAGCACAGATGTGAGCTACCCAGTGACACAAGCCTACCAGACGAGCTTTGAGGCAAGTAATGCTGAAACATGCATGAGAGCATCAGCTGTTCTGGATGACTGTGTGATCACACCCTCTGTAGTCGATGTGAGTAAGACCTTTAAACAGGTCAACATTCACAAGGCCACAGGGCCAGATGGATTACCAGGAAGTGTATTGCTCACATCAACACCATTATCCCAGAAACCCTAGACCCACTCCAATTTGCAATAGATCCACAGGTGATGCTATCTCTATTGCACTCCACACCGCCCTTTCCCACCTGGACAAAAGGAACACCTATGTGAGAATGCTATTCATTGACTACAGCTCAGCGTTCAACACCATAGTGCCCTCAAAGCTCATCACTAAGCTAAGGACCCTGGGACTAAACACCTCCCTCTGCAACTGGATCCTGGACTTCCTGACGGGCCGCCCCCATGTGGTAAGGATAGGTAACAACACATCCTCCAGGCTGATCCTGAACACGGGGGCCCCTCAGGGGTGCATACTCAGTCCCCTCCTGTTCTCCCTGTTCACTCATGATTACATTGCCAGGCACGATTCCAACACCATCATTAAGTTTGCAGATGACACAACAGTGGTAGGCCTGATCATCGACAATGAGGAGACAGCCTATAGGGAGGAGGTCAGAGACCTGGCCGTGTGGTGCTAGGACAACAAACTCTCCCTCAAGGTGATCAAGACAAAGGAGGTGATTGTTCTCATCGACGGGGCTGTAGTGGAGCAGGTTGAGAGCTTCAAGTTCCTTGGTATCCATATCACCAACAAACCAACCAAGACAGTCATGAAGAGAGCACAACAATACCTATCCCCCCTCAACAGACTGAAAAGGTTTGACAGGGGTCCTCAGATCCACAAAAGGTTCCACAACTGCACCATCGAGAGCATCCTAACTGGTTGCATCACTGCCTGGTATGGCAACTACTCGGCCTCCATCCACAAGGCACTACAGACGGTAGGGCGTACGGCCCAGTACATAATTGAGGCCAAGCTTCCTGCCATCCAGGACCTCTATATCAGGCAGTGTCAGAAGGCCCTAAAAATTGTTAAAGGCACCAGCCATCCTAGCCATAGAGGGTTCTCTCTGCTACCGCACTGCAAGCTGCACCAGAGTGCCAAATCCTGGTCCAAGAGGCGTCTAAACAGCTTCTATCCCCAAGACATAATACTACTGAACACCTAATAAATGGCTACCGCCCCTATTTACACTACTGCAACACTCTGTTTATTATCAATGCATTGTCACTTTAATAACTCTACCTACATGTACACTACGGGTCAAAGGTTTTAGAACACCTACTCATTCAAGGGACGTTTCTTTATTTTACGACTTTCTACATGGTAGAGTAATCGTGAAGACATCAAAACTATGAAATAACACATTTGGAATGATGTAGTGACCAAAAAAGTATTAAGCAAATGAAAATATGTTTTATATTTGAGATTCTCAGATAGTCACCCTTTGCCTTGATGACAGCTTTGCACACTCTTGGCATTCTCTCAACCAGCTTCATCTGGAATTATTTTTCCAACAGTCTTGAAGGAGTCCCCACTTATGCTGAGCACTTATTGGCTGGTTTTCCATCACTCTGCGGTCCGACACATCCCAAACCATCTCAATTTGGTTGAGGTTGGGTGATTGTGAAGGCCAGATAATCTGATGCAGCACCCCATCACTCTCCTTCTTGGTAACACAGCCCTTACACAGGCTGGAGGTGTGTTGAGTTAATGTCCTGTTGAAAAACAAATGATAGTCCCACTAAGCCCAAACCAGATGGGGTGGCGTATCACTGCAGAATGCTGTTGTAGCAATGCTGGTTAAGTGTGCCTTGAAATCTAAATAAATCACAGACAATGTCACCAGTAAAGCACACCCATAACACCTCCTCCTCCATGCTTTACGGTGGGAAATACACATGCAGAGATCATCCGTTCACCCACACTGCGTTTCATAAGGACATTGCGGTTAGAACCAAAAATCTCCAATTTGGACTGCAGACAAAATTACACATTTACACTGGTCTAATTTCCATTGCTCATATTTCTTAGCCCAAGCAAGTTTCTTATTATTATTTGTGTCTTTTAGTAGTGGTTTCTTTGCAGCAATTCGACCATGAAGGCCTGATTCACACAGTCTCCTCTGAACAGTTGATGTTGAGGTGTCTGTTGCTTGAACTCTGTGAAGCATTTATTTGGGCTGAAATTTCTGAGGCTGGTAACTCTAAAGTTACCTTGACATTTTCCGTATTGACTGACCTTCTTGTCTTAAAGTAATGATGGTCTATCATTTCTCTTTGCTTATTTGAGCTGTTCTTGCCATAATATGGACTTGGTCTTTTACCAAATAGGGCTATCTTCTGTATACCGTCAAGAGTGTGCAAAGCTGTCTTCAAGCCAAAGGGTGGCTATTTCAAATATAAAATATATTTAGATTTGTTTAACACTTTTTTGGTTATTACATGAATCCATATGTGTTATTTCATAGTTTAGATGTCTTCACTATTATTCTATAACATAGTAAATAGTACAAATAAAGAAAAACCTTGAATGAGTTGATGTTCTAAAACCTTTGACCGGTACTGTACATATTACCTAAATTACCTCGATTAACCAGTTTCCACACACATTGACTCTGTACCGGTACCCCCTGTATATAGCCCTGCTATTGTTATTTTACTGCTGCTCTTTAATTATTTGTTACTTTTATTTCATAAATTTTTTACTTAACACATTTTTCTTAAATCTGCATTGTTGGTTAAGGGCTTGTAAGTAAGCTTTTCACTGTAAGGTCTATTAAGGGTTTGTAAGTAATCTTTTGACTGTAAGGTCTACTACACCTGTTGTATTTGGTGCATGTGACAAATACAATTTGATTTGATTTGATGACAACATAATGATGTTTGTTTCCCGAAATTACAGCTGTTTTCCTAAAGAAGCTAAATTAGTTTTGTCTTTTGTTTCCTTGCCATGATACACACACGTATTCCGATACTGGTATCGTCCCGGCCCTAGTTATTTAGACACGTTACCTGTGCGTTGCTGGGCACTGGGACTTTTTCTTGAAAAATGTACGTATTACAGACTGGGTCAGGGATAGGTTGAAAATGTCAGTGAAGACACTTCCCAGCTTACCAGCTACTTGCTCTGAGAACTTGTCCTGGTAATCTGTCTAAATGTTAGTCTGTTTAAATGTCTTACTTACATTTTAGGTGTACTGCATGCCCAAGGCATTATTACAGACCTGGGTTCAATCCTGGGCTGAATCACAACCGGCCGTGATCGCTAGTCCCATATGGCGGCGCATTATTGGCTCAGCGTTGTCTGTAATCCATGGTTTCTGGTTGGGATATGTAAGTACGGTCACTGTGCGGATGACGTTGTCGTTGCACTTATTAATGAATCCGATGACTGATGTTGTAAACTCCTCAATGTTATAGGATGAATCCCGGAAAATATTCCAGTCTGTGCTAACTAAACAATCCTGTAGGTTAGCATCCACTTCATCGGACCACTTCCTCATTCATAGGATTGTCTTTAAAGGAGCTCATCCAGTTTGTTCTCTAGTGATTGTACGTTTGCCAATAGTACAAAAGATAGAGGTGGTTTGTTTACTCGCCGACGTACAATATATATATATATATATATATATATATATATTTTTTTTTTCTTCAGAATATTAACCGTGTGTAGGTAGATGTGGAAAGATAGATACAAATTTATTTTTTGCAAGTTGGGGGGGGGGGGGGTGGGTGGGGGGGGTCACACCTAGCTTGGCTATTAGACAATTCTTTAGTAAAGGTTGAATAATCTATTGTTCAGCTAATAGCCATCCTGCTACGCTTGTGAAAAACAAATAATAATAATTTTTCCCCTTTTCACATGTTAAAGATTCCAATTGATAAAGTGTTTTTAGCCACAATCGGCCCCAACCCCAATTAATTTTTGTGGGACAGTCGATAGCATGCTGGACTTCGGGCTAGAATGTTGAGGGTTCGAAACCTGCTCCCTGCTTATTTCCTTACATTATTATGCCGGTCTCAGAGCAAATAGCCTGGATTGTTACTCCCATCTCGTTCCTGCTCCCTTCCATGCATCATTCTCCACCTGAGTGGCTCGCTTGTGGGCGTGCTGGCAGGATGTACTGTTTTTTATTCTATGCATATGAATTACAAATCAGCCTTTACTTAAATCCTGTTTCTAGTCTATTGTAATACATACATGCAGACACGGCATCATTCAAAGAATGGAGTTTGATAAACCTGGTGTTGGATATGACTGAAAAAAAACTTGATAAATAGCAATTTTCGTAAATGAACTTTATGACAAAAAAATATGCACAATCGTTTGTCTCTACATTAGCTAACATATTCCTCTCAATTGTAATTTGTTTGCTTGACTTGTTATGACGTTATAATTACTTCAAATAGCTTTCACCGTAATGTTTTGTCAGCCATCTTTGCTGATGAAAGTCACCAGGGACGGATTGCTTGCGTGACATCCGTCATTGGAACCACTCAATATGATTGGTCCTATGAAAACATTGAGACCCAAATGCATAATTAGGGCTCTACCTCCCCCTTGCGGTGGTCTAGAGCTATGAAGCCATGACACTGGGTACCTCTAAGTCTAAGCTCGCAACTTCTAAAGGAGGAGCCACTGTAGTCTCATCAAGGAACCTGCTCTTTTGCCTCTCTTGCACCATCTCTTCCTCTTTTGAGTATTAGGGCCTGGTCTGGAATGAGCAGCACATCCTCAGCTGCCGACTCCTTGAAGTAGAAATCTTCATCCAAATCAAGGTTAGTGATCGCTGATCTGATGTCTAGAAGCTGATTTCGACAGGAGCCTGTAAAATGTCCGATCTCCAATACAGCGCCATCTTCAAGGAGATTGGTTGAGAAGTCATTGGCGACAGCTCTTTTCTAAAGGCCATGAACATTGACAATTATTTTGGGCAATGCTGCTAGCAACAGAAAGGGGTATAAGACACTGGAGAAATGATGAGTAAAGAGTAACATGGACAGGAATAAATAGATTATACATATAAGACACCAGCATGGTGTCGTCTGCGTAGAGGTGGATCAGAGACATCATTGATGTATACAGAGAAGAGAGTCGGCCCAAGAATGGAACCCTGTGGCACCCCCATAGAGACTGCCAGATAACACATATGGAATCATGTAATATCCAAAAAAGTGTTAAACAAATAAAAATACAATATTTTTGAGATTCTTCAAAGTAGCCACACTTTCCCTTGATGACAGCTTTGCACACTCTACCTGCTGGGAGAATGACCAGTCGAGGGTTGGCATTCTTGGAGATTGACCAGTTGGTGACCTCTGTTGTAGAGTAAAAGGCATGTACAACATCTGGTATATGGTTTGCCTCATATACATTGTCTACTGCTATCATTTTAAATTGAGGACATAAAGCTCAACATGTAAGCAATGCCTGGGTTTATCTATTCTCTGCTTCAGGTGACAGATCCCCATGAGGCAAGTAATACCATTATACTGTAGGCATATGGCTGCATTGGCAATGCATGCCATATGATAAGCTGCAAAATTGATTCAGATAGCTGATATAATAAGACTGCTGATATACTGAGACAGAGTGACAATCAAATAAAACAAATTGGAGAACTCAACCCCAGACAAAGAGGAAATGTTAATTTGAGAATGCAACAAAGAAACAGAGACACAGAGACAAAACCCTTCCCTTCTTTATTGCAGGATTGAGATATGTGATTAATCGACATTGGCACTTTCAGTTTCAACACTTCACTTCAAATAATCATCACTACAAAATGTACAAATAAGAACTAGTATGTAAAGATTAAGCATCTCAGTCTAAACAACCATAGATAATTGGGTGGTAAAAAGTAGGCAATTATTACTGAAGCTAAAGTTGAATCAGGTGTATTATTGCTGGGCTGAAACAGATCCCAGAACACTCAGCAGACCTCCAGCAGAGTTGGCCTGCTCCAATCATAATAGGTTCATACATTGTGTGTGATGTTAAACAGTTTTTTTGTATACATGTGCTAACATATGTAGGCCTACACATACAACCCATGGCATATAGGTAGGCCTACCTATGTTAGCAAATGTTGTATACAAAAAACTGTCATCAACATCACACACAATGCATAAACCTATTACAATTGTTTCTTTTTCAGCCCAGCAATAACACACCTGATTCAATTGATCAAATACCGCTGGTATACTAAGTTGCAATTGAGAGAAGGTGTTAAAGTTCACAGTTAGCCATTGTTATGTAAATGATAGCTGAAAAGTCCTTGTGGCCTGGCTTTGGCCCCTAGTGAGAGCAGGTCCAGCGGAGATATGGCCCAGTGAGATACGCATGCCAGCCCGCATAGATGGAAACAGAAAAGTCTGAGCATTCTGTGTGAAACAGTGGGGTAAATCCTGTAAATTCTATATCATTGGTCTCTTTGGACATTCATTGGGACCTCTCTCTTCATCTGCAAACACAGGGTTTCACAACATTTCGTATCTGAGGACTGAAAACATCACAAAGAAACAGGCTTCATCATATTAAAATTAGACACCAATGAATATTATTTTGCAATTATCTCTCTGGCCTCAAAGGTTTTCTCTAGGGACTGGAACTGGAGAATCTTTTCATAATGTCCTCCTACAGTTACCTGCACTATCCGGTATCCTTTACTGACAGCTGGAGCTGCAATTTCACTCTCTTCCTTGGCTGCAATCTAAAAATGCATTTGGAGACATTTTTTAATTTACAATGATTACATCACGATAGCTAGTTTATACAAAGTTAACTAGCTGATGACATGTAATTCCCTTAGCTAAACAGTGTGTAATGCTCAGTTGAGTTAGCCTACAAAGAGGCATACTTCTAGTACTGTAATGCATAGTTCTTTTACATTTTCAAAAGGCATTTACTTACTTGAATAGGTTCTCCCACTGCCTCTGTTTTTTGAGTCCTTACAAAAACTACATTTGATTCGATTTTATTTTTCTGGTGGTAGAACAACTCAACCAGCAGCCATGTGGACGAATGGTGCAATGCAAAATGTGTTTGTCACTAGATTAGTTTAGAACGTACTGTATTGTGACTTGACCAGAGTAATCCACTTTCAGTTTAAATAAATATAAATCGCAGCTGTTGGCCACATTTGATAAGTTGAAAACTAGCACTTGAAATTAGAACACGCAACAACTCTTTACAAAATGTGTCCTACCTGGACAGAAAACAGTGATACACACATCTAAAACAGAAAACAACATGTAAATGGATATAGCTAGCTAACAATCTATGTGGCTAGCTAGCCAATTTAGCCAGTATGTCTCATTGACTTTGCATGAGCTCCTGTTAGCAGGCTAACCAATTAGTGTGCACCCCACCATGCATATTTGTCAGTTAAACATGACAAACGGAAACAAAGTATGTATGTATTAACGCATCATGGTCATATATTGTAGTGGGGAAACAACTGAGATGTGAATGGCCAACATTTCACTGAGAGTTGATTTTTTCACTTGAGCTCAAAAATGGTCCCCATGTTTTCCAAGATATTTTAAAATGGCAGAATGATCACATGACAAATATCTGTGCTCTGATTGGAGGGTTTCAAAACATTGCTAACTAGGTGGCACTGCTGATCAAAACTCCCCAGATAATGAAAGGTTACTCATTTTCAATGGCAAAATGTTGCTGTAACCATTGCCTGCAACACTGCTCCAATAATGTCTATCTGCGGTTACTACATGCAGCACCCACTGGCATTGAAGCTTCTAGTGCTGTCTCTGGCCCACACTCCAGCACAGTAGGTGGCGGTAATGCACCAATATTAGATACCAACCACCGAAAAAACCCACAGAAGAAGGAGGCAGACAGCTAGCTCGACACCTTCGCCCCTGCCTGCCGAACACTACGTTCCCTCAGTTCCGTTATCGTTACGACGAGGGAAGTAGCTAGCAAGTGTGACCAACTGAACTCGCATGGCACTATCGGGTAGTTTTTACCCTCGCCGTAACGTTAAAATAACTGCAGAAAAGCAGTGCTTTTTTTGGCTTTGGGGGAAAAGGACACTGTGCCGGTGTCCAAGCTAGTTAGCAGCCTCAAAGGCAGTGTAATAAGTGACGCGTAGTGTGGAGCAGCATGTAGTGGGCGCGGCATGTAGTACACGCAGATATTGTAGACCCTACTCCGTTGCTCGGCAATATTGCCCCCAAAAATGTACATTAGTCCCAATTGCTATTAAATTGAACTATGCAGCCCAAACTGCATGTTGGGAAAATAACCCAATGGTTACCCAATTGGCTCACAGCAAAAAACGTCACCTTTTTCAAATACAATGTTGTTGTTGTCTGCTTGTTTAAGTCAATTACAAAACAACACTGAACAAAAATTTGAAAGCAACATGTAAAATGTTGGTCCCATGTTTCATGAGCTGAAATAAAATATCTCAGAAATGTTCCATACACACAAAAAGCTTATTTCTCTAAAACATTGTACATAATTAAGTTTACATCCCGGTTAAGCTACATATGTTAACGTGGGCTATTTTGAGCACTTTTTTTACCTTGTTTTCATTGCTTTACTGGGAAGCTTAGCAGAAGTAGATGTTCTCATGTTATTTATAATAGTTCAGGGTGAGCTGCACAACGTGGACATCGTGGCCATATCTTTTCATTTATGCATGTCAAAATATCACCCTTCGTGTTTAAATAAGAAATAAAGCCTTGACAAAATGCAGGCAGTGAAGACAGCCCTCCAGCTGTGATGAAGAGGATCTCATTTCCCTGCGACATACAGAAATGGTTAAGCAGCGTGTCTCAAGTACTCTTTTACTGCTTCTTATCTACTGGCAGATGTCATGGAACCAGCCTCATGTTCTGAACATTAGAAGGAAATAGTACACAACGGGGGAAGGGACCGACAGAGAGATAGATGGGGAGTAGGATCAGGGGGAGAGAGAGAGATGGTGGGAGAGAGCGAGAGTTAAGCGGAGCGACACAGGGGAACCCAAGAGCAGACTCAGATGAGGAAACAGGGATGATTGAACCAAAATATTTGTTACACAGAGAGACATGGAGTGCAGATCCGGGGAAGCTTGGATGAGTTGCAGAAAAATCAGATGTGGAGACTGAGGTTGGCTGAGTACAACAAGGTAAACAGATCCTGAGGGGAATCCAAGGTGGTGATGGTGAGTAAAAACCAAAGCAAGGTAGTTGGGTGGTGAGATGTGGAACAGGAGACAGAGAGGTAACTGCAATGAGAGGATTAACTGTCAGGCACGGAAACAGCTACAACAGAGTAACATGATCTTGAGTAATCATAAATGGCTAGAATAATAACTGACTGAGCAGAGACTACGATCTGGCAGAGTGGAAGTGGCAGGACTGAGTATTTGTAGAGGTCTTGATTATGGAACGAGTTGCAGCTGGAAGGGATTTGCTCTGACTCCAGCACACCTGTCTCCAACCACACAATCACAACTAGAGGGAGAGAGAGTGTACTGGGGGAGTAACTGCAGGTTAAGACACCGGATGAATACCAGAGGGCGTAGCAGGAGCAGATGTGACAGTGAGAATCTCCTCATAGTAAACATCACACAACCATTGATGTAAGAAATTACTTATGAACTAGCACTTGTTTTCTAAGACAACAGACACACTTTCAACGTCTATTTGACATTGGTTCAACGTAATTTGGTTGAAATGATAATTGTGGAAACAACTCATTTGAAATGCAGATTACAGTCCAAAATAAAACTAACATTTAAATTGAACCTGGGTGTCATTACAGACATCTCATCATGGAGCACTGCTCATGTCAACATGCGGTTTTTGTTTGATTACTACATTAAGGCCATGATACATACTTGGAGTCAGTATTCATGTCATTCTAAGGAATTCCCCTCAACCATGCCCACAAATTGGAGAAAACAAACTTTCTTTCCCTTTGACCCCCAATGTAAAAGAGCCAACTTCGTCTAAGATTTTTTGTTTTACAGAAATAACAAAATAACATTGTGTTGTTCAATGTAACCAGGTCCAAATTCCCGACCTACGATTTGCAATGCTTCCACGGAGGGAAATAGAGGCTGTGAGAACATCCATGTAGCTTCAGGCAATTCGGTGTGAAAGAGAGGGAAATTGTGGGGACCTGGCAGGGAAAACATCTAATCACAGGTAAGACATTTAACTTGTTTTGTATAGTCCGTTTGTAACTCCACTCACTCCTTTGTAGCTTTATAGTCCATTTGTTTTGTATTGTTGGTCTTCGCTGGCTTATTGTCATCGTTGGTATATCTAGCTAGGTAGCACTCACATGACTAACGTTAGCTCTGTCATGAAAAGGGGCATGAGGGAAGCCCTGCAATATGAAGTTTTTCTAAGAAGTGAGAATGCTTGGGAGCAGGCAATGTTGAAAAGTAATCTTTAGACCTTTTAGTTTTGTTAAATGTACGCTGAACAGAAATGTACTAAACATGCAACAATTCCAAAGATTTTACTGAGCTACAGTTCAAATGAGGAAATCAGTCAATTTAAATAAATTAGGCCCTAATCTATGGATTTCACATGACTGGGAATAAAGATACCTTTAAAAAGGTTGGGGGGCGTGGATCAGAACCTGTCAGTATCTGGTGTGACCATTTGCTTCATGTAGCGTAAAATGTCTCCGTCTCATAGAGATGATCAGGCTATTGATTGTGGCCTGTGGAATATTGTCCCACTCCTATTCAATGGATGTGCAAAGTTGCTGAATATTGGTGGGAATTGGAATACGCTGTCGTACATGTCAATCCAGAGCATCCCAAACATACTCAATAGTTGACATATCTTGGTGAGTATGCAGGACATGTAAGAACTGAGACATTTTTAGCTTCCAGGAATTGTGTACAGATCCTTACAAGATGGGCATTATCATGCTGAAACATGAGGTGATGGCAGCGGATGAATGGCACGACTGGGCCTCAGTATCTCATCACAGTATCTCTGTGCATTCAAATTTCCATCAATAAAATAAAGTTGTGTTCATTGTCAGTAGCTTATGCCTGCCCATACCATAACCCCACCATGGGGCACTCTGTTCACAACTTTAATCTCCACAAAACGCTCGCCCACATGACATCATACAGGCTGTCTGCCCGGTACAGTTGAAAAGTCATCCGTAAAGAGCACACTCATCCAGCGTGCCAGTAGCCATCGAAGGTGAGCATTTGTCCACTGAAGTCAGTTACAACGCAGACCTGCAGTCAGGTCAAGACCATGGGGAGGATGACGAGCACGCAGATGATCTTCCCTGAGTCGGTTTCTTCTTCGGTTGTCTAAACCCACAGTTTCAGTGGCTGTCCGGATGGCTGGATTTTGGAGGCTGTCTTGGTTACACGTGGTCTGCGTTTGTGAGGCCGGTTGGACGTACTGCCAAATTCTCTAAAATGACATTGCAGGCAGCTAATGGTAGAGAAATTAACATTAATTTCTCTGACAACAGCTCTGGTGGACATCCCTGCAGTCAGCAGGCCAAATGCATGCTTCTTCAAAACTTGAGACATGTGTGGCATTGTGTTGTGTGACAAAACTGCACATTTTGGAGTCACCTTTTATTGTCCTCGGCACATGGTGCACCTGTGTAATGATCATGCCGTTTAATAATCATCTTCTTGATATGCCACACCTGTCAGGTGGATGGATTATCTTGGGACAGGAGAAATGCTCATTAAAACCTGTTAAGGATCTGCCTCTTTTTTTAAATTTTCGCCTAAAATGACATACCCAAATCTAACTGTCTGTAGCTCAGGCCGTGAAGCAAGGATATGCATTTTCTTGGTACCATTTGAAAGTTTAACAATTTGAAGTTTGTGGAAATGTGAAAGGAATGTAGGAGAATAACACATTTGATCTGGTAAAAGATAGTACAAAGATTAAACCAACCATTTTTTAGTTATTGTAACATTATGAAATGCAACAGAATGGCCATAATGTATTATTCCAGCCCAAGTGCAATTTAGATATTGGCCACAGCAGTGTATGTGCAAAGTTTTAGTGTGAGCCAATGAACCATTGCATTTCTGTTAAGATTTTTGTGCCAGGACTGCCCAAATGTGCCTAATTTGTTTATTAATAACTTTTCATGTTCAAAACTGTGCACTCTCCTCAAACAATAGCATGGTATTCTTCATCTGTAATAGCCACTGGACATTGGACAGTGCAGTTAGATTAACAAGAATTTAAGCTTTCTGCCCTTATCAGATATGTCTATGTCCTGGGAAACATTTTTGTTACTTACAACCATATGCTAATCGCATTAGCCTACGTTAGCTCAACCGTCCCACAGGGGACCCACCAATCCTGAAGCAATTTTAATGAAATCAATAATTTTCTAGTAACATATGACATTCATAGTCTGACTCTCTCTGAAACTCACTTAGATAATACCTTTGATGAGACAGTGGTAGCAATACAGAAAATGCAGAAATGCCCGTGGTTGAGGTTTTACTGTTTATATTCAGAACCACATTCCTGTAAAGATTAGAGAGGATCTCATGTTAAATACTGTGAAAGTAATATGGCTACAGGTTCATCTGCCTCACCTAAAACCCATTCTTAGAGGAAGCTGCTATAGACCAAGTGCTAACAGTATCTGGATAACATGGGTGAAATGCTTGATAATGTATGTGATATCAACAGAGAGGTATATTTACTGGGTGATTTACATATTGACTGGCTCTAATCAAGCTGCCCACTCAACAAAAATCTTCAAACGGTAACCAGTGCCTGCAACCTGGTTCAGGTTATCAGTCAACCTACCAGGGTAGTTACATACAGCACATTAATGAAATTATCAACATGTATTGATCACATCTTTACTAATGCTGCAGAAATGTACTTGAAAGTAGTATCTAGATCCATCTGATGTAGTGATCACAATATAGTCGCCAGAACTAGGAAAAACAAAGTTCCAAAGGCTGGGCCTAATATAGCGAATAAGAGGTTGTACAATACGTTTTGTAGTGATTCCTATGTTGTTGATGTAAAGAATATGTGTTGGTCCGTGTTGTGTAATGAGGAGCAAACAGACTTGGCACATTTATGAAATTGCTTATCCCAGTTACTAATAAGCATGCGCCCATTAAGTAAATGACTGTAAAAAACTGTTAAGTCCCCGTAGATTGATGAGGAGTTTAAACATTTTGTGCCTCATTATTGAGAGATGAGGCAAAAGGAATGGCAAATAAGTCTGGCTGCACAACCAATTGGAAAACGTACTGTAAATTGAAAGATCATGTGACTTAACTGAATAAAAAGAAGAAGAAACTACACTACACAGACGTCAACCTCTGTACCAGGCTGTGTCAGAGGAAGGCCCTAAAAAGACTCCAGCCACCCTAGTGTTAGACTGTTCTCTGCTACCACACGGCAACCGGTACCGTAACGCTAAGTCTAGGTCCAAGAGGCTTCTAAACAGCTTCTACCCCCAAGCCATAAGACTCCTGAACACCTAGTCAAATGGCTACCCAGGCTATTCACATTGCCCCCTCCCTCCCCTCTCCACACCACTGCCACTCTCTGCATGCATAGTCACTTGAATTAACTCTACCTACATGTACAGTACATACTACCTCAACTAACCGATGCCCCCTACATTGACTCTGTACCGGCACCCCCTTGTATATATTGTTATTTTTTTTACTGCTGCTCTTTAATTACTTGTTGTTTTTATGTCTTATTCTTATCTGTATTTTTTTTAACTGCTCTGTTGGTTAGGGGCTCGTAAGTAAGCATTTCACTGTAAGGTGAAGGTGTTGTATTTGGCGCATGTGACTAATAACATTTTATTTGATTTTGATTTGTACCTGCTTGGAATTATGTTATTTCAACCAGACTTCAACCTGGCTGCATTGACATATTTTCACCCAGGTTTTCTCTGCTCTCTCTCTCTGGCAATCAAGGCCAACTGTTTATTGCTCTGAAATCCTTGACCTCCTCATTCTCATGATGCTGCAGTCGTCTGGCTGTGTGCCATCTTATTCTCCCCCTCTCGAAGGGCTGCTAAGTAGGACCACATCTGAGTTTAATTGTAGCCCAGGGGCGTAAAATTTAATGGTTTAGGACTCTATCCTACCAGGTTTCCCTTTGTCTCTTAAAAATAGACACTCATTCTTTGTGATCGGCCGACATTGTGGTGACAGAAATACAGAGTCCTCATCACTTCTTTTACCGTGATATTTTTAAAGGCAGGTACTGTGGGATCAACCAACCTGCATGTGGGTCGTTTCTGCCTTGCATAGATATGACGGCTCAATGTCAACAATGCTCTTATTGGGGGAGAACTATGGAGGACGTGTTGGAGTGCATAGCCTTTTATCACGAGTGACTGTTTCCAGTCTGTACAAAACTGCTCCTTAACTAACATTGGCATCTCTATGCTAGAGAGAGCGATAGAGAGAGGCAGAGTTGTTTTGATGTCTTCGACAAACTCAGCCTCGCCTTGTCCTTACCCAGCAGCAATCTGAATGAATGTATTCATGTGAATCTCCAGGCAGTGTACTCTGGCCGGTCAAGGCTACGGCCCTTATCACTTTGACGAATTGAGAAACTCACAAGGTATCGAATAAAAAAAACAGAGAATAGCCTTATTACTGTAATGTAAAGCTGTGAATCTCTCAGGTCTTGACCACTACCTCCAGAGGTAGTGCATGACATTCTCCTGAAACCCCCCCCCCCTCCAAGTGGGGCAGTGTAAACAGAATTGTCTCGTTGAGTCCAACACACCTACAGCAAAAAATAATAGCAGAACAATGTTTTTGAAACAGCTGAAATCTTTAGAAATGATGCTTATATTTGAGACTTCTTATATTGAGTTTTAACCTGGAAGGGGAGTGTAAGGGGAGCATGACGTGCAGGATGGATCTCACATGACTTGAGGCTTGGTAATGGCTGGTGGCCTCTGCTGAGATTAGCTGACAGGCTGGGGCTGAGGGTAACTCGCAGGCTAGGGGTAGCTGGTAACTTGGTAGGGCTGGGCTGATTTCTGAGCAGGGGCTTGGTAGGGTTGTCCCGTAGAATGGTAGGGTTGGGCTGGGGACTGGTAAGGCTGAGCCAAGAACTAGTAGGGTTGAGCCGGGAACTGGGCTGGAGGCTAGTATGACTGAGCCGGAGGCTGGTAGGGCTGAGCTGGGGCTTGATAAGGCTGAGACGGGCCTGGCAAGGCTGAGCTGGGGATTGGTAGGGCTGAGCCGGATAC
Source organism: Oncorhynchus mykiss (assembly GCF_057628025.1). Classification (NCBI taxonomy): domain Eukaryota; kingdom Metazoa; phylum Chordata; class Actinopteri; order Salmoniformes; family Salmonidae; genus Oncorhynchus; species Oncorhynchus mykiss. The sequence goes on from NC_143032.1 coordinate 47,203,700, forward strand.
TTGTAGGCTGGGCCAGATACTGAGTGGGGGCCTGGTAGGGCTTGGCCTGTTGGTGGGATGAAGCCTGATGACGGTAACTGGCAGCCTGGAGAGCGTAGGGGGCCTGTGGGTAGGGTTAGCCGCTCTGGTAGGGGCTGGATTTACCGCTTTGTTGGCCTTGGTTGGGCCCTGAATGGCTTTGGTTGAGGCCTGGATGGCCTGGGTTTGAGGTTGAGGCCTGGATGGCCTGGGTTCGGGTTGCGGCCTGGATGGCCTGGGTTAGGGCCTGGATAGCCTACGTTGAGGCATGGATGGCCTGGGTTTGGGTTTAGGCCTGGATTGAGGCCTGTGTGGCCTGGGTTGAGGCCTGAATGGCCGCTTAGTTGGCCTGGGTTATAGTATGTGAGCGGAGCAAGGAGTGTAGCGTGCCCAATTTGACTGGAGCATGGAGCGAGTTTCCCAAAGGCTGGAGCGTCTTCAATTTTGCTCCAGTAGTGCTCACTTTGCGAGTTCAGGGCATGCCCGGCCAGCATGCATTTGTACTATACTTGTGTACTGCTGTAGACCTTGTTTTAGCTATTGTCATGTAGTATGCTACTGTAAATATTTTATAAAGAAACTGATAAAACACACAGGTGAAAAACCAAGGTGACTTACAAAGATGGGGATGACCAAGAGCAAGAGAGGGAGTGTGGTGATGTGGTGTCCACAACTAAAGAATCATTGTGGAATCTGAACAGACATATATCCCGAAAGCATGTTGGGTGTACTTACTACATGCACATGCTAACAGAAAGGAACGAGGTGGGTAGCTAGCTAAGTGTGTCATTGTAGCAAAGTATTTCTAAACAAAAAGCAGGTCTCTTAAAGGTTTTGTTCATTTTCATTCTATTATCTATACAATAGGCCATCATTGATTTTGGCCCAATAGGCCTGGCATATTACCTCTTTCAAGGATCCATTTTGATAGGGTTATTTTACCTAAAATACTTCAAGCCTACCTACAGAAAGAAAAACTATGCATCCCTACCCAACCTGGCAAGAGTGAACCGAATGGTATTTAGCATCCCCAGTGGCTCTGCAAGTGCTGAGAGGGTATTCTCCACTGCTGGATTGCTCTCCAGGCACCATCGCAAGAGTCTGAAGCCACAGACTCAGGCCAAACTCATATTTATTTAAATAAATTCAAAGGCACTGTAGATGGAGCCCAATGAGGCAATTTGTATATAATTCTAAGTCATTTATATCCTATATGTGCAATTTATAGACTATAATGATTTAATGTCCCTGCCAACCTAGTGTGTCACGATTCACAATTTATTTATTTGTGAGCATAGTCTTGCAATAATTGAAATAATATAATTGAATAATTAGGCTCCCTGTCTGGCTCCTGACCTACAGTTTTTAGAGTGTTTATTTGATGTTTAATACGACATGTAGCCTATTTGAAATAATGAGCACTTCTTAAAAGTCACATTTTCCTGTTGTTTATTAAAAGACTCTTCATTCAAATCATGTGGGTTGGTTTCAATACTTCAAAACCAAATGGAAGGTCCAGGTAGTCACAAAAAAATAGATGGGTGTTGGTTAAATTATGATTTTAATGAACAGAGATCATTTGGAGCTGCGTTTTTTTTAGCGGAGCCGTTACAAACTCTGCTCACATACTCTGGCCTGTGTGCCGCTTGGTTAGCCTGGATGGACGTTTTGGAAGGCTGGGGTGGTTTCTTGGTAGGCCGTATGGTAGGCCGTTTGAGAAGACAGTTGGCCGGTGTACCCTTCCCCCATCGCATTACCATCCGAGGTTTCGACACAAAGAAAAATAACTCAAGTAACTGGTAAGGGATGGGTGGGAAGCAACACAATGTGTGTGTCTGTAAGAACACATGGTGAGAGAAGGGTAGCCTTTGACCAATTTATTTGTATCTATAGCCAGAGGACTCCTGATATCTCCAATTTCTGACTTAAACTGTCATTGTCTAGTACTGTCCTTTTGCTAACTACGGTCATCTACTTTAAGTGCTCTGTCTTCCCAGGAGTCTACCTGGTGTGTGAACTGCTGAGTGATCATGACTTGCAGTTGATTGTTAACACATCAACCAGGAGTAAGGAAGGGCTGAATTGCAGGGGGAGTGGTTTCTCCTCTCCTAACCAATCCACAATTAGTACCGCGAGGTGTGCTCTTCCCCTCTGCTAGGCAATTAGTGTTAGTACTTCAGTCTCCGCTGTTTTCTCAGTCTAACGTACACTGCTCAAAAAATAAAGGGAACACTTATACAACACAATGTAACTCCAAGTCAATCACACTTCTGTGAAATCGAACTGTCCACTTAGGAAGCAACACTGATTGACAATTTCACATGCTGTTGTGCAAATGGAATAGACAACAGGTGGAAATTATAAGCAATCAGCAAGACACCCCCAATAAAGGAGTGGTTCTGAAGGTGGTGACCACAGACCACGTCTCAGTTCCTATGCTTCCTGGCTGATGTTTTGGTCACTTTTGAATGCTGGAGGGGCTTTCACTCTAGTGGTAGCATGAGACGGAGTCTACAACCCACACAAGTGGCTCAGGTAGTGCAGCTCATCCAGGATGACACATCAATGCGAGTTGTGGCAAGAAGGTTTGCTGTGTCTGTCAGCGTAGTGTCCAGAGCATGGAGGCGCTACCAGGAGACAGGCCAGTGCATCAGGAGACATGGAGGAGGCCATAGGAGGGCAAAAACCCAGCAGCAGGACCGCTACCTCTGCCTTTGTGCAAGGAGGAGCAAGAGGAGCACTGCCAGAGCCCTGCAAAATGACCTCCAGCAGGCCACAAATTACTGCCCAACACCCTGCAGGACGTTTGGCATTTGCCAGAGAACACCAAGATTGGAAAATTCGCCACTGGCGCCCTGTGCTCTTCACAGATGAAAGCAGGTTCACACTGAGCACATGTGACAGACGTGACAGAGTCTGGAGACGCCGTGGAGAACGTTCTGCTGCCTGCAACATCCTCCAGCATGACCGGTTTGGCGGTGGTTCAGTCATGGTGTGGGGTGGCATTTATTTGAGGGGCCGCACAGCCCTCCATGTGCTCGCCAGAGGTAGCCTGACTGCCATTAGGTACCGAGATGAGATCCTCAGACCCCTTGTGAGACCATATGCTGGTGCGGTTGGCCCTGGGTTCCTCCTAATGCAAGACAATGCTAGACCTCATGTGGCTGAGTGTGTCAGCAGTTATTGATGCTATGGACTGGCCCGCCCGTTCCCCAGACCTGAATCCAATTGAGCACATCTGGGACATCATGTCTCGCTCCATTCACCAATGCCACGTTGCACCACAGACTGTCCAGGAGTTGGCGGATGCTTTAGTCCAGGTCTGGGAGGAGATCCCTCAGGAGACCATCCGCCACCTCATCAGGAGCATGCCCAGACGTTGGGGAGGTCATACAGGCACATGGAGGCCACACACACTACTGAGCCTCATTTTGACTTGTTTTAAGGACATTACATCAAAGTTGGATCAGCCTGTAGTGTGGTTTTTCACTTTAATTTTGAGTGTGACTCCAAATCCAGTGTAATGGTTTTCTTCATCTGAACGAGGAGAAGCGGACCAAAGCACAGCGTGGTGGTTATTCATGTTTTAATAAATCACTTCACATGAACAAACTAACAAAAACAAGAAATGTGAAAACGCAAAACAGTCCTATCTGGTGCAAACACAGAGACAGGAACAATCACCCACAAACACAGTGACACCCAGGCTACCTAAGTATGATTCTCAATCAGAGACAACTAATGACACCTGCCTCTGATTGAGAACCATACTAGGCCGAAACATAGAAATACCCAAATCATAGAAAAACAAACATAGACTGCCCACCCAACTGACGCCCTGACCATACTAACTACATACAAAACAAAGGAAATAGAGGTCAGAACGTGACATCCAGACCTCCATGGGTTGATAAATTTGATTTCCATTGATCATTTTTGTGTGATTTTGTTGTCAGCACATTCAACTATGTAAAGAAAAAAGTATTTAATAAGAATATTTCATTCATTCATTTCTAGGATGTGTTATTTTAGTGTTCCCTTTATTTTATATGCAGTAAGTCATGAAGCAAGTGCACAAGGTGAGTTAAATAATAAACATGATGAAAATACAAAACAGGAGACGCGTACTGAATGTAACCAAAACCAATGCTGCCTGAAGACTGAGGCCGGTAATCAGGGTGGTGGTGAAGTCCAGGTGTGCGTAATGATGGGGAGCAGGTGTGTGCAATGATGGTTGCCAGATGTGCACAATGTGGGTTGACAGGACTGATGGATAGTAGATCAGCGACATCGAGCGCCAGAGGGTGGGAGCAGGACTAAGCATGACACTCAACGTCAGCCGTGTAAGTTGTGGTAGTGGCAGCGGTGGTTTCATCTGCGAAACAAAGACCGTTCTGCCTAGTTGTTCTGCAGAGTTATTCTAGGAAGGAAAGAGAAGACTCCACACCACTCACTTGAGTATTTTACCCAGTTACTTTCAGATGATCTAATTTCGCTCTTTTGAAGCTTTGTCAAGTATGTGTTTTCTGTACCTGTTCGCTCCTCTCCCTGTAGACTTTACAGACTCTCCCCACCCCTTGGCTGCAACCCTTCAAATTTAGTGAACCCTGCACACATAACCCATGTGGAATTCCTGGTCTCGGTGAGTGTTTGGAACTGCCGATCTGCAGGCAAAAATGCAGAGTTCATCTAAGCTTATCATGCCCTTCAGTTCCTAGACTTTTTGGCCCTGACAGAGATATGGATCACCCCATAGAGCACTGCTACTCTCTCTTCAACTGACTCTGTTTTCTCATTGTCTGAGAGCATCTGGTCGTCACGGCGGTGCCATAAGTGGAGATTTTCTCTTTTCTCCCTCACTTGAATTATATGCTGTCACTGTCACTTGTTCACACATGCTTAACATTCGTCAATTGTCGCCCACCAGGTGCACTTAGCGATCCTCAATGAGCTTGACACCTTGATAAGTTCATTTCCTGATGATTCGTACTGGTCGACTTCAACCTCCCGTTGGGATTTTGTACTACCACCTCAAACTCAACCTTCCTCCACGGGAAAGCCTGCTCGCGCCAAGACCTCTCCATCACAGTTGACAACTGCACGGTTTCCCCCCTCCCAGAGACCCTGGACAACACCCTGTCATTCTATGCATCAAAACAGTGACTCACTCAACAGTGACTCATACTTGAAATTCTTGTTTGAACAACTTACTTAATCGCTCAAGCGAGATACTATCTCGTTTGAACCCCTTAGTATCTCGTTTGAACCACTTAGTAAAAAAAAACTTGAATGAGTTATGCTGCTTGTTAGACCATGTAATGGTTGCTGTAGCCTTTAATTCACCGATTCCATTTCTATGATTATTAATTGACAATTCTTTGATAGCCTAAAGCAGGACTGCTTTTGAATGCCAGAGCACTATTATTTTATTAACTAGGCAAGTCAGTTAAATTCTCTGCAGCAGCTCTGGTGGACATACCTGCAGTCAGCGGCTCGAACATGTCTGGAGGGACCTGAAAAAAGCTGTGCAGCAATGCCACCCATCCACCCTGACAGACCTTGAGAGGATCTGCAGATAAGAATGGGAGAAACTCCCCAAATACAAGTGCCAAACTTGTAGCGTCATACCCAAGAAGACTTGCTGCTGTAATCGCTGCCAAAGGTGCTTCAACAAGGTACTGAAATTGGAGCGGGAGAAAAGGCCGACACCACTTTTTAAATCTGCTCGAATGACGTTGTGCTCCTCGCTCCACACTCAGCCATTTACATGCTCTGGCATTCAAAAGCAGCCCTGCTTTAGGCTAACTGTCAATGAGTAACCATATCAATGGATGGAATCAGCGAACCAATGGCTGCAGCAACCATTGCACAGTCTGACAAGCTGCATAACAAACTGGCCTAATTAGACAAAAATAATTAAATTGTTCAAGTCGTTTAAACGAGAATTCCATTTTCCATTCCAATTCCATTTTTATTTTTATTGCCTTGGACTTTGTGTAGATTTCTTCGGTTTCAACAGAGCCGAAATTCTGATATCCAACCAGAAACCCAAGTGAATCCTACATTTTTCCACGGTTCTCAGGTAGCAATTAAAATTGATTTACCTACTGGACCTGTCCTCTGTTAACTTAGTGTTTGTGTGATGAGAACTGTGCAAGCTTGTCATCTGTGTCAGCCAATTGCAACTCAAAATGTATAGTTTATTCCAGCTGAAAATGGTTGTGGCTGCTCACCTCATGTTCTCTGTTTCATTCACATTTCTTGAAGAGACCACCATTTGACACTTAATGGTGTCAAATGCCTTCTAATGCTGTCAAAATCTGACAGCACATGCTCAGTAGGTCTACAGGTGTAGGATCTTAATTTGAGCCAGTTGGCTACAGCAACAGGAAATGTGGATTATAATTCATGGACTTTTCATAATGGAAATGACAAACTTTAGAAGCCTTTTTAAACCTCAAAATACACTACACGTTTTACATGTTCTGTATTGCAGAAAGTTCTCCTGCAACAGGAGATCATTTTGGAGGTCGGGAGATTACAATGTCTGCTTTTGTTTTTATATCCCCACTGCAATTGGCCTTGACCTGTAAAAGAAATGGACTTCGACTCCAATGCTTGTCAGCAGAGCTTAGAGGGGCTTGTCAGAGAGGCATGCTTGTCAGCAGGCACGCTTAGAGGAGGATCATCTGACAGCGATCTGGGGGGCCTCCTCACAATCTATTATTGTGCTGGGGAAAGTGAGAGATTGAGATTAGAGTTCTGTCATCCTCCCTCACAAGCACTCGGGTGAAACTGAGACATATACAGCAGTTCCTAGTCCACGGGACAGTGAGGAGGAATGTGCTGATGTCCATTTTGGAGAAACAGAGCTCCCTGCTGTGTTAGGATGAGCCAGGGGCAGCTGGGGTTAATAAAGAAATGTTAAAGAACGTTTGAAGCCAACGGTGACAGATTCAATTATGGTTTCTTAGCCCTCGGCCCATTATTTTCAGTCTTTTGCCTTTTTTTTCAAAATTTTTGCCAACCTGCTACAGTATGTGATCTGGGTGTGTTCTCCAGGCTTTCATATGTGACCTCCAGACCCTCCAGGCTTTTGTGTGTGGTAAGACATAATATCTTAGTCCATGAACTGATTTCAGAATCAATTTTAGTTTTTGTACATATGTTCAATGTATTTGTGGTTTAAAACTACTAAAACATAGATGTACATTTGCATTTTAGTAATTATCCAGAGCGACATACAGTTAGTGCATTAATCTGAAGATAGCTAGATGGAACAAGCACATATCATAGTCATAGTAAGTGATTTTTTTCCCCCTCAATAAAGTAGCTATCAGCAAATTCAGAGCTTGTAAGGGGGAAGGGAAGTCTAGTGTGGGTGTTAGTTCACAAAATACAATTTTATTGGGGGGGGGGGGGGGTACGAGGTGGGTGCTGTGGGGGTTTCAGATGTTTTCGGAAGATGAAAAGGGACTCTGCTGTCCTCGCTTCCTAGGGGGAAGCTGTTTCCACCATTGGGATGCCAGGACAGAGAAGAGCTTGGAAAGGGCTGAACGGGACCTACCTTCCCGTAGGGGTGGGATGACCAAGAGACCAGAGATGGCAGAATGGAGGGCTCGGGTTGGGTTGTAGGGTTTGAGCATAGCCTGAAGGTAGGTAGGGGTAATTCCTTTTGCTGCTCCGTAGGCGATACCATGGTCTTGTAGTGGATGCGAGCTTCGACTGGAAGCCAGTGGAGTGTGCGGAGGAGCAGGGTGACATGGAAGAACTTGAGGTTAACTTCTTGACGCTACCCATCCCTTAAGCGGGATAATTGTCATCAGCAACCGCATAATAGCATAGCGCCACAGTCAACTAATATGACTAAAGAATATTCATTTTTTTTTTTTTTTTTTTTTTTAAACCAGGCAAGTCAGTTAAGAACAAATTCTTATTTACAATGACGGCCTGGGAACAGTGGGTTAACTGCCTGTTCAGGGGCAGAACGACAGATTTGTACCTTGTCAGCTCGGGGGTTTGAACTCGCAACCTTCCGGTTACTAGTCCAACACTCTAACCACTAGGCTACCCTGCCGGCTACCCCACTAGGCTACCCTTCATGAAATACCAAGTGCAATATTGCAAAACACAGCTTAGCCTTTTGTTAATCCACCTGTCGTCTCAGATTTTGAAATTATGCTTTACAGCGAAAGCAATCCAAGCAGTTGTGTAAGTTTATCGGTCGCATTAAGTACACTTAGTATCAGGTAGCTTGGTCACGAAAATCAGAAAAGCAATCAAATGAATCGTTTACCTTTGATGATCTTTGGATGTTTTCACTCACGAGACTCAGTTACACAACAAATGTTCCTTTTGTTCCATAAAGATGATTTTTATATCCAAAATATCTCAGTTTGTTAGTCGCGTTATGTTCAGAAATCCACAGGAAAGAGCGGTCATGACAACGCAGACGAAAATGCCAAATAATATCCATAATGTCTACAGAAACATGTCAAACGTTTTTTATAATCAATCCTCAGGTTGTTTTAAAAATATATATTCGATAATATATCAACCGGTAGTGTAGGTTTTTCAATAGGACAGGGAGAAACAATGGCCGCTTTACTCTGTTGCGCAAAACTCACTCTGAGAGCCCCCACCTATCCACTTACACAATGTGATCTTTCTCGCTCATTTTTCAAAATAAAAGCCTGAAACTATGTCTAAAGACTGTTGACACCTTAGGGAAGCCATAGAAAAAAGGAATCTGGTTGATGGCTCTGGCGGCTCCTGGCTGACTGGCGGCTCTGGCGGCCCAGGACAGACTGGCGGCTCTGGCGGCCCAGGACAGACGGGAGACTCTGGCGGCTCAGGACAGACTGGAGACTCTGGCTGCTCAGGACAGACGGGAGACTCTGGCGGCTCAGGACAGACGGGAGACTCTGGCGGCTCAGGACAGACGGGAGACTCTGGCGGCTCAGGACAGACGGGAGACTCTGGCGGCTCAGGACAGACGGGAGACTCTGGCGGCTCAGGACAGACGGGAGACTCTGGCAGCTCAGGACAGACGGGAGACTCTGGCAGCGCTGGAGAGGAGGAAGGCTCTAGAGAGAGACAGCCTGGTGCGGGGGGCTGGTGCGTGGAGGTTACACTGGGTAGACCGGACCGTGCAGGCGCACTGGAGCTCTTGAGCACCGAGCCTGCCCAACCTTACCTGGTTGAATGCTCCCCGTAGCCAGGCCAGTGCGGCGAGGTGGAATAGCCCGCACTGGGCTGTGCTGGTGAACCGGGGACACCATGCCTAAGGCTGGTGCCATGTACGCCGGCCCGAGGAGACGAACTGGAGACCAGATGCGTAGAGCCGTCTTCATGGCACCTGGCTCGATGCCCACTCTAGCCCGGCCGATACGAGGAGCTGGAATGTACCGCACCGGGCTATGCACACGCACCGGGGACACCGTGCGCTCCACCGCATAACACGGTGCCTGCCCGGTCCCTCTCGCTCTCCGGTAAGCACGGGAAGTTGGCGCAGGTCTCCTTCCTGGCTTCGCCACACTCCCAGTGTGCACCTCCCAAGACATTTTTGGGGCTGCCTCTCGGGCTTTTAGCCACTCTGCCGTGCTAGCTCCTCATAATGCCACCTCTCTGCTTTCGCTGCCTCGACCTCTGCTTTGGGGCGGCGATATTCCCCTGGCTGTTCCCAGGGTCCTTTACCGTCCAGAATCTCCTCCCAAGTCCAGTTCTCCAGGTATCGCTGCCTCTCCTGCTGCTGCTGCTGCTGCCTGTTACCACGCTGCTTGGTCCTTGGTCGGTGGGTGTTTCTGTAATGGCAGATCTCCTCTTCGTCTGAGGAGGAGTAAGGATCGGACCAAGATGCAGCATGGTAAGTGTTCATGACGATATTTTAATAAAGACAATTGAACACTCGAACAAAAACAATAAACGATAATGTGAAATCTACAAAAACCGAAACAGTACCGTGTGGTGACAAACACACACAACTCAAAAGTGAAACCCAGTCTACCTAAGTATGATTCTCAATCAGAGACAACTAACGACACCTGCCTCGGATTGAGAACCATACTAGGCCGAAACAGAAACCAAAAATAGAAAAACAAACATAGACTGCCCACCCCAACTCACGCCCTGACCATACTAAATAAAGACAAAACACAGGAAATAAAGGTCGTGACAACTTTTAAGTAGTACTTTACACCACTGATGTTTTACTTCATTTACTTAACTAGGCAAGTCAGTTAAAAATGTAAAACTTCTTAGGGCTAGACGTCCCGCTAGCGGGACAACTTCCGGTGATGCTGAAGGGCACGCAATTCAAATAAATAATCATAAAAATTATGGATATTAAACATTTATATGCATATAAGTGTCTTATATCGGTTGAAAGCTTAAATTATTGTTAAATCTAACTGCACTGTCCGATTTACGGTACCCATTACAGCGAAAGCATGCCATGTGATTGTTTGAGGACGGCGCCCCACATCAAAATATTTTTCAGCTGGCCCTTAAATGTACACAGAGAGCAAACATCAATAACATGCATGTCAATGTCTCCTGGATCAAAGTAGAGGAGAGATTGACGGCATCACTATTTGTCTTTGTGAGAGGTATTGATATGTGGAAAGCATCGAGCTGTCTGTTCAAATGACTAGCACACAGCTCAGATACCCATGCATACCCCACGAGACCCCTCTCTTCACAGTCCCCAAGTCCAGAACAAACGCTGGGAAACACAGTATTCCACATCAAGTAACTCAAGTACAGTAAAATCGGATTTTAAAAAACAACATAAAACAACACCTTATGGACCAATGTGAACTGTGAAGAGGCACACACAGGCACACACACACACATTAACATGCTGACCAGACAGCCCACATTGCACCGCAAGAATTTGCAAAGGTAATGTTATTCGATAACTTGGTTCTAATTTGTATCCTGGACGCCTGCCTCTCCCATCTACTCATTGGTTTTTATGAGCATGTACCCAAGTGGGTGATTGAAAGATGAATGAGGTCCACATTCCTGTCCAGTTGGTGGCGGTGATGCACCTTAGTTGGTTACCGACCGCCATATAGAATCCACAGAAGAAGTAAGATGACCAAGGGAAGATTTATCAAAGAAAACAAAAACTAAGTAGGTTTCCCCTTCAGATCTGTGGATTAATTGTCGGAGTAGAGAACACACATTTTTGTATGACTCAACATATGTCAAAATTATAGAAAGATCCAGCTTAAAAAAGAACCATAAGCATTTCAGGTAAAATATCAACCAAATGTTTTTTTCCCAGGACAAATTAGCTAGCAACAGCAAGCTAGCTAAATGTCCATGAATGTTTTGACCTGTCCCAAAATTAATATACACTGCTCAAAAAAATAAAGGGAACACTTAAACAACACAATTTAACTCCAAGTCAATCACACTTCTGTGAAATCAAACTGTTCACTTAGGAAGCAACACTGATTGACAATACAATTTCACATGCTGTTGTGCAAATGGAATAAACAACAGGTGGAAATTATAGCCAATTAGCAAGACACCCCCAATAAAGGAGTGGTTCTGCAGGTGGTGACCACAGACCACTTCTCAGTTCCTATGCTTCCTGGCTGATGTTTTGGTCACTTTTGAATGCTGGCGGTGCTTTCACTCTAGTGGTAGCATGAGACGGAGTCTACAACCCACACAAGTGGCTCAGGTAGTGCAGCTCATCCAGGATGGCACATCAATGCGAGCTGTGGCAAGAAGGTTTGCTGTGTCTGTCAGCGTAGTGTCCAGAGCATGGAGGCGCTACCAGGAGACAGGCCAGTACATCAGGAGACGTGGAGGAGGCCGTAGAAGGGCAACAACCCAGCAGCAGGACCGCTACCTCCGCCTTTGTGCAAGGATGAGCAGGAGGAGCACAGCCAGAGCCCTGCAAAATGACCTCCAGCAGGCCACAAATGTGCATGTGTCTACTCAGAAACATACTCCATGAGGGTGGTATGAGGGCCCGACGTCCACAGCTGGGGGTTGTGCTTACAGCCCAACACCGTGCAGGACATTTGACATTTGCCAGAGAACACCAAGATTGGAAAATTCGCCACTGGCGCCCTGTGCTCTTCACAGATGAAAGCAGGTTCACACTGAGCACGTGACAGACGTGACAGAGTCTGGAGACGCCGTGGAGAATGTTCTGCTGCCTGCAACATCTTCCAGCATAACCGGTTTGGCGGTGGGTCAATCATGGTGTGGGGTGGCATTTCTTTGGGGGGCCGCACAGCCCTCCATGTGCTCACCAGAGGTAGCCTGACTGCCATTAGGTACCGAGATGAGATCCTCAGACCTCTTGTGAGACCATATGCTGGTGCGGTTGGCCCTGGATTCCTCCTAATGCAATACAATCATAGACCTCATGTGGCTGGAGTGTGTCAACAGTTCCTGCAAGAGGAAGGCATTGATGCTATGGACCTGCCCGCCCGTTCCCCAGACCTGAATCCAATTGCGCACATCTGGGACATCATGTCTCGCTCCATCCACCAACGCCACGTTGCACCACAGACTGTCCAGGAGTTGGCGGATGCTTTAGTCCAGGTCTGGGAGGAGATCCCTCAGGAGACCAACCGCCACCTCATCAGGAGCATGCCCAGGCGTTGTAGGGAGGTCATACAGGCACGTGGAGGCCACACACACTACTGAGCCTCATTTTGACTTGTTTTAAGGACATTACATCAAAGTTGGATCAGCCTGTAGTGTGGTTTTCCACTTTAATTTTGAGTGTGACTCCAAATCCAGACCTCCATGGGTTGATCAATTTGATTTCCATTGATAATTTTTGTGTGATTTTGTTGTCAGCACATTCAACTATGTAAAGAAAAAAGTATTTGATTCATTCATATCTAGGATGTGTTATTTTAGTGTTCCCTTTATTTTTTGAGCAGTGTAGTTAGTTCACAGTTGGTTTTGGTATTTTAACTTACGTGTCATGATTGCGTCTTGGTGGGGATAGACAAAATCAACGTGCACGCGATCGTGCATTTAACATGCACACTAGTCATCATTTAACACACGCGCTCTACGCACATGTACATTTTAATTCTGTAATATTGTTGTATTGTGGTATTATACATTTTGTATTATTTAAATGTAGCGGTAGAGTAGTGGTGTAATAATGTATGGTGTCCTCTTTTATTTAAAAAAAATGGTGATGTAATTGCCTTAATCTTGTTTGGACCGCAGGAAGAGTAGCTGTTGCCTTGGCAGCTAATGGGGATCCTTAATAAATACAAACACAAATCAAAGGAACGGCTGTAGCACAAATCAATCCAATCAATCTACCACCTGAACATCCCAAAAAGACTTGGACACCTTAAACTAATGTTTAATGGTACCCTAACTTGAACCTGGTTACCTGTGGCACCTTGTGTTGTGTCAATGCTTTTGAAGTTCATGCTAAATTCACCAATTAAATGCACAACTAGATACACACAAACACTGTACAGATGCACATTCTACATGGGATTATTTCCGGAACACTTTGGAGAATTTATCCTTGCCTTAAATCCTTCAAGTTAAAAGCTGTTGGAGGATGCCGCCTGTCGTTGACGTTAATGCGCTCTCTGATTTCACGAAGGTCTGTAATCCTCTCAGCTTGCTTATCCTGCCTGGCAACATGACTTACCACCATCTGACACCGGGAGCCTAGACACGTGCTGAAAAAACACACAGCCATACACTCAAACAAAACACCTTTACAATATGTACTCATATTCAGATGGCTAGTAACACTATGAAAGAGTGCAATACTTCTGTATCTATGAATGAGAAATCAACTGGCACTCTGTAAGGGACTACAGTACCTATTGTCTCCAATCCCCTTCATGTGTATTTGGACACTGCTGCTATGTGGAATTTGGCACTTTGCTCCAGCATTTTGGATTTACATCAAGTGTTTCATATGAGGTGACAGTACAGAATGTCACCTTTATTTGATGGTATTTTGGACTATGTTTTGTCCAATTGAAAGTGAATAATGAATAACGTATTGTGTCATTTTGGAGAACCTTTATTTGTAAGTAAGATGTTTGTGAACACCTCTACATCATTGTGGATGCTACCATGATTATGGATCATCGTTAATTAATTGGGAATGATGATGAGCGAGAAAGTTACAAAGGGGACAAAGATCACACTCCCCCCAAAATGCTAATCTCCTACATTATTGTTAATAGTAAGAGGTGAGCATGTTGTTGTAACCTCTGTAACTTTCTCAATCATCAATATTCATGATTCATTCGTGATTTTTCTTTAGTAATGGCAAGATGAGGTTTGATTTAGAAGTGTTCAGAAACATCTTAACTTAACATTCAGTTAGTTTTGGGCAAAACATGACCCAAAACACAACCAAAACAAACTGTAATTGCGTTCAACGAGTTGGTAGAGTCACAAGCTTGATGTAGTCATTGCGTGTTAGCAATATGGGACCAAATAATAAACATCTGAGTTTGGTACATTTTCCAAATACTTATGACAAGTTCAAATGGGGGGATTAGCTCTATAAAGTGCTTATATTTCTCATATGTCTGAACACCCTCAAATAAAAGGTGGCATTCTGTACAGTCACCTATTATCCCAAATAATGGGGCACAGAGCCAAATATAAAATAAAACATTGCATCACTGTCCATCACACAGTACCAGTCAAAAGTTTGGACCCACCTACTCATTCAAGGGTTTTTCTTTATTTTACTATATTCTACATTGTAGAATAATAGTGAATACATCAACATTATGAAATAACACATATGGAATCGTGTAGTAACCAAAAATGTGTTAAAGAAATCAAAATATGCTTTATATTTGAGAATTCAAAGTAGCCCCGCTTTGGCTTGATGACAGCTTTGCACATTCTTGGCATTCTCTCAACCAGCTTCAGGAGGTAGTCACCTGGAAGACATATCAATTACCGGTGTGCCTTGTTAAAAGTCAATTTGTGGAATTTATTCTCTTCTTAATACTTTTGTGTCAATCAGTTGTGTTGTGACAAGGTTGGAGTGTTATACAAAAGATAGCCCTATTTGGTAAAAGACCAAGTTCATATTATGGCAAGAACAGCTCAAATAAGCAAAGAGAAACGACAGTCCATCATTACTTTAAGACATGAAGGTTCATCAAGCTGGAAAATTTCAAGTACTTTGAAAGTTTCTTCAAGTGTAGTTGCAAAAACCATCAAGCGCTATGATGAAACTGGCTCTCATGAGGACCGCCACAGGAAAGGAAGACCCAGAGTTGCCTCTGCTGCAGAGGATAAGTTCATTAGTTAACTGCACCTCAGATTTCAAACCAAATAAATTATTCACAGAATTCAAGTAACCAGCACATCTCAACATCAATTGTTCAGAGTACACTGCATGAATCAGGCCTTCATGGTTGAATTGCTGGAAAGAAACCACTACTAAAGGACACCAATACGAATAAGAAAAATGAGCAATGGACATTAGACTGGTGGAAATCTGCCCTTTGGTCTGATTTCACCAAATTTGAGATTTTTGGTTCCAACTGCAGTGTCTTTGTGAGACAGAGTAGGTGAACGGATTATCTTGGCATACTGTATGTGATTCCCACAGTGAAGCATGGAGGAGGTGGTGTTATGGTGTGGGGGTGCTTTACTGGTGACACTGTCATTGATTTGTTTAGAATTCAAGGTACACTTAGCCAGCAGGGCTACCAAAGCATTCTGCAACAATACGCCATCCCGTCTGGTTTGCGCTTAGCGGGACTATCAGTTGTTTTTCAACAGGACAATGACGCAACACACACTCCAGGCTGTGTAAGGGCTATTTGACCAAGAAGAAGAGGGATGGAGTGCTGCATCAGATGAGTGCTGCATTAATCACCAGACCTCAACCCAATTGAGATGGTTTGGGATGAGTTGGACCGCAGAGTGAAGGAAAAGCAGCCAACAAGTGCTCAGCATATGTGGGAACTCCTTCAAGCCTGCTGGAAAAGCATTCCAGGTGATGGTGATTTAGAGAATACCAAGAGTGTGCAAAGCTGTCATCAAGCCAAAGCGTGGCTACTTGGAAGAATCTAAAATGTAAAATATATTTTTATTTCTTTAGCACTTTTTTGGTTACTACATGATTTCATGTGTTATTTCATAGTTTTGATGTATTTACTATTATTCAACAATGTTGAAAATAGTAAAAAATTAAGAAAAACCCTTAAATGCCTTCAGAAAGCATTCACATTCCTTGAGTTTTTCAGCAGGTTGATGTTACAAAGTAGGATTCAAATGGATTAAAAAATAAATAATAATATTTTTTTTTTAATTGAAAAACAAAACACTAATATATCTTTATTATATAATTATGCAACCCCTTAAGTTAATACATGTTAGAATAACCATATGGCAGTGATTACAGCTATGAGTCTTTCTGGGCAAGTCTCTAAGAACTTTGCACACCTAAATTGTACAATATTTGCCCATTATTCTTAAAAACTTCTTCAGCTTCTGTCAAGTTGGTTGTTGATCATTGCTAGACAGCCATTTTTAGGTCTTACCAAAGATTTTCAATCCGATTTAAGTTAAAACTGTAACTAGGCCTCTCAGGAACATTCAATGTCATCTTGGTAAGCAACTTCAGTGGATAATTGGCCTTGTGTTTTAGATTATTGTCCTGCTGAAAGTTGAATTTGTCTCCCAGTGTCTTTTAGAAAGCAGACTGAACCAAGTTTCCTCCAGGATTTTGCCTGTGCTTAGCTCTATTCCGTTTATTTATATCAACAAAAAAACCTCTAGTCCTGGCTGATGACAAGCGTACCCACAGCATAACGGAGCCACCACCATGCTTCAAAATATGAAGAGTGGTACTCAGTGATGTGTTGTAGTTACCCCAAGCATAATGCTTTGTTTTCAGGACAAAAAGTTTTAAAATTGCCACATTTTTGCAGTATTACTTTAGTGCCTTATTGCGAACAGGATGTATTTGTTTGAATGTTTTTATTCTGTACTGAGTGGTATTAAGCTCACTCCCATTGGTCTCTGGAGCAGTGGAAAAGCGTCCTCTGGAGTGATGAATCATTCTTTACCATCTGGCAGTCCAACGGACGAGTCTGGGTTTGGTGGATGCCAGGAGAAGGCTACCTGCCCCAATGTATAGTGCCAACTGTAAAGTTTGTTGGAGGAGGTATAATGGTCTTGGGCTGTTTTACATTGTTCAGGCTAGACCCCTTAGTTTCATGTAACAAGAAATCTTAACGCTACAGCATACAATGACATTCTATACGATTCCGTGCTCCCAAATTTGTGGCAACAGTTTGGGGAAGGTCCTTTCCTGTTTCAGCATGACAATGCCCCCGTGCACAAAGCGAAGTCCATACAGAAATGGTTTGTCGAGATCGGTGTGGAAGAACTTGACTAGCCTGTACAGAGCCCTGACCTCAACCCCAATGAACACCTTTGGGATTAATTGGAACACCGACTGCGAGCCAAGCCTAATCGCCCAACACCAGTGCCTGACCTCACTAATGCTCTTCTGGCTGAATGGAAGCAAGTCCCTTCAGCAATGTTCCAACATCTAGTGGAAAGGTTTTCCTTGAACCGTGGAGGCTCTTATAGAAGCAAAGGGGGATCAACTCCATATAAATGCCCATGATTTTGGAGCATGTGTCCACATACTTTTGTCATTCAATGTATTTCCGGAGTAAAAAGATGCGTAGTCATTTAAAAATCTTGCTGAAGAATATTATTGCACACAGAGTGAGTTCATACTGTTGGTTATGTGACTTGTTAAGCACAACATACTCCTGAATTTATTTAGGCTTGCCATAAAAAATGGGTTGAATACTTTGACTCAAGACATTTCTATTTTTTATTTTAAAATAATTTGCCAACATTTCTAAAAAACATAATTCCACATTGACATTATGGGATTATTGTGTGTAGATCAGTGACACAAAATATAAATGTAATCAATTTTAAATTCAGGCTGTAACACAACAACATTTGAAAAAAAGTCAAGAGGTGTGAATTTTTTCTGATGGCACTGTATGTAGGGGGTTTATACAACTGGTGGGTCTAATCCTGAATGTTGATTAGTAAAAAGCTCATTCCTGCCGGTGTCTATTCCACAAGTTACCACCACCTAAATCTATGATGTTAAAATGCCTATTTACTCTGTTCCATCTGACTGTGCAATCCACTTTATGAACTTGATCTCCACTATAAAATATATCCAGACATTATCTCACATTTATTTTAGACCATCATTTAGTTTTCAACAGCGGAGATTTGTATAAACCTTGCTGTCTGTCTCACCGACATTTCCAACATTGTTTCAATATTCAGATTCGATCTCCAGCTTATCCGATATTAATGACTGTGTCGGGAGTCGGGACGAGACAGGCAGGCAGCATTTGTCAGCCAGTCGAAATCATGAATCAGCTGGCATCATTTTTATGGATACAGTTGAAGTCTGAAGTTTACATACACTTAGGATGGAGTCATTAAAACTCGTTTTTCGGCCTCCCAGGTGGCACAGTGGTCTAAGGCAGTGCATCACAGTGCTAGCTGTGCCACCAGATATTCTGGGTTCGAGCCCAGGCTCTGTTGCAGCCGGCCGCGACGGGAGGCCCATGGGCGGCGCACAATTGGCCCAGCGTCGTCCGGGTTGGGGAGGGTTTGGCCGGCAGGGATATCCTTGTCTCATCGCACACTAGTGAATATTGTGTCGGGCCAGGCGCAGTGCACACTGACCAGGTCGCCAGGTGTATGGTGTTTCCTCCGACACATTGGTGTGGCTGTCTTCCGGGTTGGATGGGCTTTGTGTCAAGAAGCAGTGCAGCTTGGTTGGGTTGTGTTTCGGAGGACGCATGGCCCTCGACCACTGCCTCTCCGGAGTCCGTACTGGAGTTTCAGCGATGAGACAACACTATAACTACTACCAATTGGATATCACGAAATTGGGGACCTGTTGAAGTGAGGGGTTCCCCTCAGGGAACTCCACCCACCCCCGCCCAGCTGAAACGGTGGCGCAGGGAATGCAAAAATATTCTTAGAAATATTTAACCTCCACACATTAACAAGTCCAATACCTCAAATGAAAGATAAACACCTTGTTCATCTACCCAGCGTGTCTGTAACGGTTTTCTAGGTGAGAAGGAGAGTCGGACCAAAATGCAGCGTGTAGATTGCGATCCATGTTTAATGAACAAACATAAACACGAATCAATTAAAAACACTACACACACAAACATAGAACTAGACAAACTAGACATGTAACATAGAATGCCCACCCAGCTCACACCCTGACCACCAAAACATAGAAATATACAAAGTAAACTATGGTCAGGGTGTGACAGTACCCTCCGGCCGCAAAACCTGAACCTATAGGGGAGGGTCTGGGTGGGCATCTGTCCGCGGTGGCGGCTCTGGTGCTGGACGTGGCCCCCACTTCACCGTAGTCCTAGTCCCCCACCTTGTCCGCTTCCGTGGCCTCCTCACCATGGCAACTCTTCTCAATGGACAGAGGGGCGGCTGCTCGGGACAGAGGGGCGGCTGCTCGGGACAGAGGGGCGGCTGCTCGGGACAGAGGGGCGGCTGCTCGGGACAGAGGGGCGGCTGCTCGGGACAGAGGGGCGGCTGCTCCTGGCTGACTGGAAGAGTCTGGTTGACTGGCAGATCTGGAAGAGTCTGGCTGACTGGCAGATCTGGAAGAGTCTGGCTGACTGGCTGCTCTGGCTGCTCCATGCTGACTGGCTGCTCCATGCTGACTGGCTGCTCCATGCTGACTGGCGACTCTGGCTGCTCCATACTGACTGGCGGCCCTGGCTGCTCCTTGCTGACTGGCGGCCCTGGCTGCTCCATGCTGACTGGCGGCCCTGGCTGCTCCATGCTGACTGGCGGCCCTGGCTGCTCCATGCTGACTGGCGGCCCTGGCTGCTCCATGCTGACTGGCGGCCCTGGCTGCTCCAAGCTGACTGGCGGCTCTGGCGGCTCCTTGCAGACTGGCAGCTCTGGCGGCTCCTTGCAGACTGGCAGCTCTGGCGGCTCCTTGCAGACTGGCAGCTCTGGCAGCTCCTTGCAGACTGGCATCTCCTTGCAGACTGGCATCTCCTTGCAGACTGGCAGCTCCTTGCAGACTGGCAGCTCTATGCAGACTGGCAGCTCTGAACAGGCGGGAGACTCCAGCAGCGCTGTAGAGGCGGAAGGCTCTGGCAGCGCTAAACAGGCGGGAGACTCCGGCAGCGCTGAAGAGGAGGAATGCTCTGGCAGCGCTGGACAGGCGAGGCGCACTGTAGGCCTGATGTGTGGTGCTGGCACTGGTGGTCCTGGGCCGAGGACACACACAGGAAGCCTGGTGCGGGGAGCTGCTACCGGAGGGCTGGGGTGTGGAGGTGGTACTGGAAAGACCGGACCGTGCAGGCGCACTGGAGCTCTTGAGCACCAAGCCTGCCCAACCTTACCTGGTTGAATGCTCACGGTCGCCCTGCCAGTGCGGCGAGGTGGAATAGCCCGCACTGGGCTATGCAGGCGAACCGGAGACACCGAGCACAAGGCTGGTGCCATGTAAGCCGGCCCAAGGAGACGCACTGGAGACCAGATGCGTAGAGCCGGCTTCATGGCACTTGGCTCGATGCTCACTCTAGCCCGGCCGATACGCGGAGCTGGAATGTACCGCACCGGGCTATGCACCCGCACTGGAGACACTGTGCGCACCACAGCATAACACTGTGCCTGCCCGGTCTCTCTAGCCCCCCTTTAAGCACAGGGAGTTTGCGCAGGTCTCCTAACTGGCGTAGCCATACTCCCTGTTAGCCCCCCCCCCAAGACATTTTTGGGGCTGCCTCTCGGGCTTCCTTGCCAGCCGTGTTCCCTCATATCGCCGGCTCCTCTCTCCGGCTGCCACTGCTCTCCTAGCTGCCTCCACCTGTTCCCATGGAAGGCGATCCTTTCCCGCCAGGATCTCCTCCCATGTGTAGCAACCCTTGCCGTCTAACACATCGTCCCAAGTCCATTCCTCTTTGCGCCGCTGTTGGCTGTCACCACGCCGCTTGGTCCTGTTGTGGTGGGTGATTCTGTCACGGTTTTCTGTATGTGAAGGAGAGTCAGACCAAAATGCGGCGTGGCTATTGCGATCCATGTTTAATGAACAAACGTAAAACACGTATCAATTATAAACACAACAAAACAAGAACGTAACGAAAACCGAAACAGCCTATACTAGTGTAATCTAACACAGGAACAACGACACTAAGGACAATCACCCACAAAACCCAACACCAAACAGGCTACCTAAATATGGTTCCCAATCAGAGACAATGACGAACACCTGCCTCTGATTGAGAACCATATCAGGCCAAACATAGAACTAGACAAACTAGACATGTAACATAGAATGCCCACCCAGCTCACACCCTGACCAACCAAAACATAGAAATATACAAAGTAAACTATGGTCAGGGTGTGACAGTGTCAGATTTTTAAAATGTTTTACGGCGAAAACACAGCACATATTTATGTTAGACCACCACCAAAACAAAAACAAAAGGCATTTTGTACCACAAAAGATAAAATGACAAAAAGCAGGATTAAAAATAAATAATTCACTAACCTCTTGAAAATCTTCATCAGATGACAGTCATATGACATGTTACACAGAACATTTATGTTTTGTTCGATAATATGCATTTTATATCCATAAATCTCGGTTTACATTGAAAATTCTCCAAAATGTCAGGAGGAATTATAGAAAGCTATGCCAGATAACAGAAATACTCATCATAAACTTTGACTAAAGATACATGTTCTACATATAATTAAAAAGATACACTGGTTCTTAATGCAACCGCTGTGTCACATTTTTTTTTTAACGTTACGGAAAAAGCCTACCAATAATCTGAGACTGCGCTCAGACGTAACAATATTTCTCCGCTATGTTGGAGTCAACAGAAATACAAAATTACAACATAAATATTCCCTTACCTTTGATGGTCTTCGATCAGAATGTAGTGCAAGGAGTCATACTTCAACAATAAATTGTTTTGTTTCATAATGTTCAATTCAAGTGTCCATGTAGCAGCATCTGCTACCACTTTCAGCTCAAATGCCCAAAAAATGACTTCTGTTCCAGAAAAATTTTGCATCAAAACTTTCAAATTACATATTACAGGTCGACGAAACTGGTCAAACTAAGTGCAGAATCAATCTTCAGGATGTTATAATCATACAGATCGAATATCACTCCAACCGGGACATCCATGTTCATCTGAGGCTGATTGGAACAAAGGAAGTACTCTAACGCATACGCGCCTTCAAGCACATAAAAATCTTTAAGACACTTACTACTTTTCTTCCCATTAGGTCAAAGTTCACAGCAATGCTCCATTCCACTTTCTACTGAATGAGGACATCTAGTGGAAGACATAGGAAGTGTTTCCAGATCCATAACTTGTTGGGAAGGGAGGGGGCGATGACTAGTTTGGAAGATTGCCTGCCCTGTGAGTTCTGTTATACTCACAGACATAATTCAAACGGTTTTAGAAGCTTCAGAGTGTTTTCTATCCAATAATAATAATAATATGCACATATTAGCAATTTAGGACAGATTTTGATGCAGTTCACTATGGGCACGCAATTCATCCAAAGGGGAAATACTGCCCCCTATCCTTAACAAGTAAAAAGAAAAGAAAAAAGAAAAACAATCGTTTTTCAACCACTCCAAAAATGTATTGTTAACAAACTATAGTTTTGGCAAATCCGTTAGGGCATCTACTTTGTGCATGACACAAGTCATTTTTCCAACAATTGTTTACAGATAGATTATTTCACTTATAATTCACTGTATCACAATTCCAGTCAGTCAGATGTTTACGTACACTAAGTTGGCTGTGCCTTTAAACAGCTTAGAAAATTCCAGAAAATTATGTAATGGCTTTAGAAGCTTCTGATGGGCTAATTGACATAATTTGAGTCAATTGGAGGTATACCTGTGGATGTATTTCAAGTACTACCTTCAAACCCAGTGCCTCTTTGCTTGACATCATGGGAAAATCCCCAAAAATTACCCAAGACCTCAGAAAAAAATTGTAGACCTCCACAAGTCTGGTTCATCCTTGGGAGTAACTTCCAAAGGCCTGAAGGTACCATGTTCACCTGTACAAACAATAGTACGCAAGTATAAACACCATGGGACCACGCAGCCATCATACTGCTTAGGAAGGAGACGTGTTCTGTCTCCTAGAGATGAACGTACTTTGGTGCGACAAGTGCAAATCAATCCCAGAACAACAGCAAAGGACCGTGTGAAAATACTGGAGGAAACAGGTACAAAAGTATCTATATCCACAGTAAAAACGAGTCTTATATCGACATAACCTGAAAGACCGCTCAGCAAGGAAGAAGCCACTGCTCCAAACCGCCATAAAAATGCCAGACTACGGTTTGCAACTGCACGGGGACAAAGATGGTACTTTTTGGAGAAATGTTCTCTGGTCTGATGAAACAAAAATAGAGTTTGACCATAATGACCATCGTTATGTTTGGAGGAAAAAGAGGGAGGCTTGCAAGCCGAAGAACACCATCCCAACCGTGAAGCGTGGGGGTGCTTTGCTGCAGGAGGGACTGGTGCACCTCACAAAATAGATGGCATCATTAGGTAGGGAAATTATGTGGATATATTGAAGCAACATCTCAAGACATCAGTCAGGAAGTTAATTCTTACGGATCATTGGGACGCTAACATCAGGTAAAATTGCAGAGCGCCAAATTGAAATTACAGAAATCATAATATTAAAAATTCATGGAAATACAAATGTCATACATGATTTAAAAGCTAAATATCTTGTTAATCCAGCCGCTTTGTCAGATTTCAAAAAGACTTTACGGCAAAAGCACACCATGTGATTATCTGAGGACAGCGCCCCTCACATAAAAGCATTACATACATTTTCCAACCAAGCAGATGCGTCACAAAAGTCAGAAAGAGCAATAAAATAAATAACTTACTGTTGATGGTATTTATAGCTTAAAAGGAATGATTAGAATACTCCACTCAGAAACCATATAATTGTAGAAATTCTAGTCAATCATAAAGTTATAATTAATGATGTGTGTAGTTCTAGTCAGTCAAACAATATGTCTATTATAGTGTCTTGAGCACAGACTATCTGAGCAGGATTCGGGGCCGACCTTGGCTAGGGGCCACTGAGAGATTGGGGAGAGGACAGGGAGTGATTCTCACAGTGTTTTCACGGTCCCTAATCTTTGTCGGCTGGGTAGGAGGACATTGTGTGAATGTATGTGCGTATGTTTGTGTGAATGTGTGTGCGTGAGAAGCCAGTATAAAATGAATTGTTTTGTACAACAGGCTAGCGCGCTCTTGTGAATACATTTTCTGACTATCTTAGCTGGGCCTCCGTCTGATTAATTTCAACCAGTTTCCTACAAATTCTGGGTTTCAGGCTGAGTAGTTAATTGAATTGGGATTATGAACATTGAGAACATAATTCTCGTGACCTTTAAAGATCTTCATCTGGTTGCAATCACAAGGGTCCCAGCCACATTCCAAATGGTCCTTTGTCCGATAAAGTCCTTCTTGATATCCCAAAAAAGTAAGTTTCATTGGCATGCTTGACTCAGTAATCCACCGGTTCCCCTCTTTCAAAATGCATACAAAGTGAATCCCGTAAGTTACCAATAAACTTCTTTTAAACAGTCAAGCAGCGTTCCTAATCAATCCTCAGGTGCGGGTTTTCGCCTGCCGTATCAGTTCTGTTATACTCACAGAAGTTATTTTAACAGTTTTGGAAACTATAGAGTGTTATCCAATACTACCAATTCTACCAATTATATGTATATCCTAGCTTCTGGGCCTGAGTAACAGGCAGTTTACTTTGGGCACCTCATTCATCCAAACTTCCTAATACTGCCCCCTAGCCCGAAGGAGTTAAAGCTTGGTCGCATATGGGTCTTCCAAATGGACAATGACCCCAAGCATACTTCCAAAGTTGTGGCAAAATGACTTAAGGACAACAAAGTCAAGGTATTGGAGTGGCCATCACTAAGCCCTGATCTCAATCCTATAGAACATTTGTGGGCAGAACTGAAAAGCGTGTGCGAGCAAGGACGCCAACAAACCAGTTAGACCAGCTCTGTCAGGAGGAATGGGCCAAAATTCACCCAATTTATTGTGGGAAGCTTGTGGAAATGTTTGACCCAAGTTAAACAATTTAAAGGCAATGCTACCAAATACTAATCGAGTGCACGTAAACGTCTGACCCACTGGGAATGTGATGAAAGATGTAAAATCTGAAATAAACCATTCTCTCTACTATTATTCTGACATTTCACATTCTTAAAATAAAGTGGTGATCCTAACTGACCTAAAACAGGGAATTTTTACTAGGATTAAATGTCTGGAATTGTGAAAAACTGAGGTTAAATGTATTTGGCTAAGGTGTATGTGAACTTCCGATTTCAACTGTATATACAAAGGAATGTCAACAGAAAAAAAGGAACAACCTAACGAAGGACAGCTGGTTTGCAGTCTTTCCAGCTTCAGTTTGAAGTGATTGTGTTAGCTGTGTTGTTGGCTAGCTCCTTTGAACAACAGTGTCCTGACGAGGGAGCCCATTTTCTGTGACAGGGGAAATCGCACCTCATTAGCTCATTGTTATGGATGTATCCAAATAAATGTCGTTAGAAAACTGCTTAAACAAATGCAAATGCAGCTACTTTGGGGTTATTCTTGCTGCACTTTTTGACTTGACTGTAAATTAGCTGTAGTTGGCTAGCTAGCAAGTAAGGGATAGGAACGTTGCCAGACAGTATGACAATGGAACATTTAAAACGAACAACTGGGTCGCATCCATAGATACAGAACAAAAAGACTGAACAAGTGGGTCGTGTCTCGAGCAACCGAACCGATAGAATGAACAAACAGCCGGCTTGGGTAGCAACCCTAGATTTTTGTCGGGACTATATCTTGTGGAAGGATAAAATAGTATGAATAAATTCATCAAAATAACATTTTTATTGAAAATATGTCAATCATTATTTGAATATGTTGGTAACCGGCTGTTTGAAAGTGATAATGCCTTCGAAGCCGGTGTTTGGTGGATATATTGACACGTTTTGCTGGCCCTCGTTTTCCTCTAGGGCCTAAGAACACCCATGCCAATATATCCTCCAAATGCCAGCTTCTCGGGTATTATCACTTAAGTAAATGTCATGTAGTGTCACGTTCTGACCTTTATTTCCTTTTGTTTTGTCATTATTTAGTATGGTCAGGGCGTGAGTTGGGGTGGGCAGTCTGTTTGTTTTTCTATGATTTGGGTATTTCTATGTTTCAGCCTA
Source organism: Oncorhynchus mykiss (assembly GCF_057628025.1). NCBI lineage: Eukaryota > Metazoa > Chordata > Actinopteri > Salmoniformes > Salmonidae > Oncorhynchus > Oncorhynchus mykiss. The sequence continues at coordinate 47,230,049 of NC_143032.1, forward strand.
GTATGGTTCTCAATCAGAGGCAGGTGTCATTAGTTGTCTCTGATTGAGAATCATACTTAGGTAGCCTGGGTTTCACTGTGTGTTTGTGGGTGATTGTTCCTGTCTCTGTGTTTTGCACCAGATAGGGCTGTTTTGGGTTTTCACGTTTCTTGTTTTTGTTAGTTTGTTAGTTTGTTCATGTGAAGTGATTTATTAAAACATGAGTCAAAATAACCACGCTGCGCTTTGGTCCGCCTCTCCGTCAATGGAAGAAATCCCTTACATGTAGTGAATTATCTAACACGAGTTAGGCTCCTACTTCATTTTGTTAGATCTTAGCGTGTACTGTAAACGTTTGACACAAGTTGATCTTGTCTTCGGCATGGAATAATAACGTGTGTGTGCAACCTGAAATAAGTATTTGACATAGCACTAGTACTCTGCAGTATTTTTGCAGGGCTTTCAGACTGAACATAGATAAAGGGGAAACGGGAATAGTCTACATTATATCCTCTATTTCAGCCTACCAGATCACAGTCATATCTCAGGGTGCTTTGTGGCCACTGGCGGAGTATCCCACCTATCCTCACACTCTGCTGGGGTTTAGCCTGGAAAGACCTCTGTCACTGGTTATTCCTCACTACAGATTACCAAGTCATAATCGGTAGGCCTTTCTAAGAAGCGCCAGCAAGGTTCTTCTCGGTTGCCAGGCTAGCTTCCCAGCTCCAGAGAATTACCATGGCAGCTGCACAGCACAACACGGTCCCAGACACACGGCCACCTCCAACACGCAGTCCAAGTCATAACAAAATCAAACGACTTGTCCTTTCCAGGCTGACCTGGCCAGAGCCCCAGGTCCAACACCTTCGCATAGAAAACAAGTCTGGAAGCACAGGGACAGTGTCAACAGACTCTTCCATTTCGAGGAGTTAGCTGAATTGGGCCAGCAAGGATAGGATCAGATCAGGACTGTCAGTTTGAGTTTTAGGTTGAGGAGATGTGATCAAAGATGTGGGTTTATGCCGGGATTTTCCTCTTCCTAATACAACCACATGTCTCCAAATTAATTAATCTGCAGCCATCTCCATGATTAATGCTGAACAGACAGGCTTTTCCAATCACACATTCAGAAAGGTCACTTATCCCCTGTCTGTGCCACTTCCTCCAAGACTCTGTGAGCATGTGGTCATAAAAACAGCTGAACTTCACCTCTGGAGTTTGCTTTCTCCCATGTTTGCTATATGTATTGTTACCACTACAAACCAGCCCCAATAGACCCTTACTTGTCTTTAGTGTACTGCTAAACTTTATTCTACCTCCACAGAACTACATGTATGTTTCACATTTGATTGTCACCAGCTCCTGAGTTTCTTCTCCTACACAAATCACTGTGAGATTATCCCTTAAACACAATGTCGGGATTGAGAACCAAATTGCATCGCGTCAGAACTCTAATCGATTACCCGTATGATGCAGTTACAGGACACAGAAGGCAGTGAAATGAGTACAGCTTATGACTGTTTGCAAACTGTAATAAACTGTGCTGCTTGGAGGCAGCTCTAGCTTAGCCCCATGGCAAAGCTTAATTTCACATCAGCTTGGAAAGGATAGCAACCCTGTTCCTGGAGCGAGCTCCTCACTTGTCCTCTCCCCTGGGCTGTCTCATTCAGATGCGCTCCTGCCGCCTGTAATATGTGTCATCTGGCAGTCATGTTTACTGGAGCTGCAGTGGGATCAAAGTGGAAACCGTGTGACAAAAGGGGCCTCTGGGAAGGAACAGCAGGTGTCCACCGTGGCTGCCTGGGACTTTAATTACCCGTACCCTCTTGTCTTTTCCTTTTGCCACCAATCTTCCCTCCATTCACTTGGCCTTAGTCACCCCAGGTTTTGTTCAACCATTCCTCTCCAAAGAACGCTCTACCTGAATCCATTACGTTTCCCCCTTTCACTTTACTGTGGTACTGTTTCTCTCTCTCCATCTCTCTCTTTTTCTCTCTGCCCCGTATTATCTCACTCACTTAATGTCCAGGATTTCAATGTAAGATAAGTGTAGGTGCCAGTGAGAAAAGAGCAGGATTCATATGGTGGTGGCCAGAATGTTTTTCTTTGTAGATCTGTTTCATGTGGTATTTATCTGGTATTTATGAAGAAAATATGTGGTAACAATTTGTACTGTTTTTTTGTGATGGTTTATTATAGATGTGTGTTCCGTATAGTCCGACAAGTTGTTTTTAGAACCTGTTTGATCAACAAAACAATATTTTTCGACTTTCATTTTCCTCTCCTGAGTAATTGTTCAACTTCATGTGGAGTGTTGGTGTTCCTGATGGCCTTGTTGTCCTGATTATCTGGGGGCCGTTATGACAGCCAAGGTTAATTATTAACAGCATGCATGTCACTTACAGTTGTGTGATTAAGAGAACAACGAGGGAAAACAACTTTGTGAACTGGTTGTATCTGAGCCTGTAGCCCCATCCCTCACCCATGGCCTGCATGGTTATGTACTGTTTGATATGGACAACATTATCTCTCAGAGTTAATAGCATGGTGACAGGATGACAGCCCCGTGCAATATCCTGACCCAAAACCTGTGTCTGCTTTGAAAATAGAAGGAAATCTGGATTAGGTTAGAATTGTTTACACAGTGTATTAATATTTTCTATCATTACACAATGGAACAGGAGGTATTTTTAAGCCAGTAATAAGAACGTATTAGTCAACTTCCATCAGGAAATCAATTGCCATTACAGTTCTTAATAAGCAGCTGCTCTTTACATCGCTGTATTAATAGTAGATTTGCCACATAATTGCCATAATTCTGATTATTCTGTATGTAATGTAAAAGGATCAATTAAAATGAGAACATACTGTATAAATTGATTTAATACATTTGTAATTTAGGAGACATGGTAGAGCTTTGTATGTAGCTTTGGATGAATGACTACCAATAAAAGGTACCTTCATCCATACTTCATCCATCTCCCAGCCCATTGGAGCTGCTACTTCCCAATTTTCCACAACACTCTTAGCACATCGCTGTACCCGTCAAGGCTATGAGAGAGACCACTGCTGCTCCCCTCCACAAAGATACAAACAGAAGGTAAAGTGGCTTCTAGAGCAAACCTAGCGGTTGTCTGGTCAGCACTCTAGTGAGCAAATAAATAAAATGGGGTAAAAATTTCACTAAAAGAGAGATTGCATTTTCTGTTATTAAGTATTGATATGTCTAGACAAAACCACTAGGGTGTGTTAGAATTTTTATTTCAGGAATTCCACTTTGACCAGAAAGAAACAGTATATCCTGAGTGCAAAGATGAAGACATCTCTTAATGTTTGTTCTGTGTCAGATCTTGTATCGTCTGTATACTTTCACCATACTCTCTACTTTCATTCGTGCAATCCACGGTTGAGAGTCAGAGTGGAGAAGATGTGAGGGCCCATGTGACTGAGCAGGGTTCAAACCCAGGTAGTCTTCGCATTACAAGCCTGTTAGCCTGCTGAGCTTAAGCCTAGGTGGTGGTTAGAAGTGCTTGACAGAACTAAACCTGAAAGGTTATTTTCTCCAGTGTCTTTGCGGCTTTAATTCAGTGGTGGTCAAAAAGTGGAATGAGAAATACAAAAACTTGTATTCAACTCAGTTCTCCAATTTGTGCAATTTGTCCAATATCCCTAATGAGAAAGTTGTCACAATAATGAAAATATTGATTATGCTGCTCTAGAGCCTTTTCCGTTCAAACCCCATGGGAAACTAAACTTCCCCCCCATAATGCACTTTTATGATCATTCTGCGACAGGCAGTTTCACAAGGTGCCCTTTGGGAGAGACTGTATAAGAGTGCCTGTCATGAATTTGTGTGTGTTCCGAGCAAAGCCCCCCCCCCCCCCGCCACACACACACTCTTGGCTGACTGTCTGCAGGGGACTCCATGCGGTTGATTGTCTGATGTCGCCACATTCAGTACTGTCTCATCACCCTAAAGCGGGGGTCTTGAAGCGGCTCCGATCGGGCCAGAATATTCTGAGATAGGCTCTAGAAATTCCATTTTCAGTTGTATTGTTTCACTTCTCAATGGCAGCAGTAGAACAGGCCCACAGATCCCTAGCAACCCTCCACTGCTCTCTGCATGACTGGCAGAAATACGTGAACAGATTTCAGTCATCTGAACAAGACGGTTTTGTAAGCAGCCTTGCTGAAATGAGCTTAATCGAGTAGGGTACCCACCATCTCCTACTCAACTATACTTGCTGCATTGCATTGAGGATTTTGGATCATGTGTGTGTCACACGTGACACCTGCTACAGTATCCCTTCGTAATTGAGATTACTATTAGACAACTTTCAAACTGTCGTGCCGACCGGAACTGCACTGTGATGACTCAGTCTTTTTTCTTTTCACGTGCACAGCTCCAGCAACTATGGTAGATAACCAAGCCGACACAGTACAGCTCAGCAGGGTTCAGCTCTGGTTGAATGTGCAGGATGTGTTGAATATGCATTGACTTTCAGTAATGAACTGAAAACGAATGGTAAAATAACCTCACTGCATGTCCTCTGACTCGCTTCTCTGCACATTTCTACCCAAAAACGTTATGCTCCAGACCAGAGTGTTGCTGATTTCCAACGCAGAGCCCAGTGGTCTGCAAATAAAGCTGAGCGTATGGAGACTGTGAGAGAGACCTTTAAACCATCACATCTTTATGCACAGTTGAATCGTGTTTTGATAATAGTGTAGAACAGTTATGCATATAGGGATATACTGTACATATATGCATATACTGTATGCATATACTGTACAATCCTGAAATGTGCTATGAAGAACGTAATGCATAATGCAACAAAATGCTTGACTGGAGTGTGCTCCCTTCATGACCATCCTTTATTCAAACTGAACAGAGGAAGCCTGCGTGCACTATGTTTACAATATGCTCAGAGCTGTGGCTTCGGAGTCTGCCCATCACTCCTGTGTTGTATTAGCGTTCTGACCTATGGCAAGAAAGCTTTCCTCCATTTGGAACGTATCTTTATGCCTTGATTAGGAGGCTGTTCCATGACACCAGTTGTTATTTTGAGGGAGGAATTAATTGCTTCATATCTTGTACATAAATGGTGGGACCAGACATGTCACCCCCCCCCCCCAGCTTTCATCATAAACATGCCATTACACAGGGCTCTGTGCCCAGTGAAATGTCACAATGGGAATTGCCTTGCTCCACGAAGAAGAGCAGCCGCAGCAGCACAGTGAGCCTGTGTGATTGAGTGGCATGTCATCACTTGTGGATAAATCAACTCCCACTCAATTTAGCTGCTTATTTACTCTCAAGTATTCCCATCTCAACCAAATCTGCATTTTGCATGTTGATGTCCGTGCTCTCGCTTCCTATTTCGAGTTTATTGAATGATTGCCTTTTATTCAGGGGGATTCTATAGCATGTCTTCATAACTGATAGGGATGGTTGAATTCCCACTACTGTATATGAGAGGTGAGGGAACAAATGTGGACTTGAATTAGCAACGAGGCATTGCAGCCTGCTGCTGGTGGCACTTAATAAAACTATGGGCTATTGGATTATTTTGTGTCTATTCTTCTGATCCAGCTCTGGAAGCATGACTCTTTTCTGTCTGTACCCCAGAGCCATTGGAGAGGTATAGACAGCCTGGGGAACCATTAAGGTAGTGTCTGTAGGTTATTTTGAGATGACAAAACCTTTCACATTATTGTGAGATGCTGCTTCCGCTGTTGTGATACTCCCTGATTCTCTCTCTTTCTCTGCCATCACTGCAAGTGATCACTGTTAGGTACAGCAGTATCACCAATAGCTGACCCTCCCATTGAATGTGGAGTCAATACACTGATTCCATCTGGTGCCTCCATCTGTTTCTCGGTGGCTTAGTCCACTCCCCTAGACCACTACTTTTGGGCTCCAGCTAGGTCCATCCAATGGAAAATCCATCCCCATCGGTTTTTTGAATTGGTTATTTTGATTAACAAATGTATATTTGGGAAAGATAAGATTAGCATTTTATTTGTTTTAATCTTTTCCTTTCCAAGATTGCTCTTTGATCACTCACTGTAACAAAACATGTGGTAATCCTTTGCCGGAGTAGTATTGGTGCTTTTGGAACACTCCCACTCTCTCATTGGCAGCAGTCTCCTGAACCAACTAGCCAACATTAATTGTATTTTGTCAATGTGCAGCGGATTCATGGACACATAATCCAAACAGATCCACTGGATCTGCCAAGCCCTTGCTTACTCATTTATGTTGAATAGATATTTGTGCCTTTCTCGGGTCAAAGTTGAAAGCACCTCTGAGGTCATGAGTGGTTTCATTCACCGTTGCCAATCATAATCAATACCGTTTATACATTAAATATTGCATAATGAGGCTGCAAGGAAACATTCAGCAGTAATCTACTTGAGTGAACATCCACTGTCTTGATACATGCTGGCATTTATTGGGCCCCGCAAAGAAATGTAAACAATATCAAGGCACCAAAGCAATCAAATCAAAATCAGAACACTTCTACTACTAATCCTATGTCAATCCTTCGCTTGTTCTCTTCTCCCTACTTTCTATGTCTAATTGTCACAGTCTTTTGCTTCCAAGACCTTTCATCTCCATCTGCGGGAGACAAATCATGTGCTAACCCCTTCTGTGTGTAAATAATAAGACACTCCTCTTCCTTTTAGTATATATCTATTGCCAAATCACTGTAGATTCTCTAGATTTTAGTGAAACCTACACACTCATTAGCATGCCTGAACCTAACCTGTCACGCTTGCATGTATGACAAATGTCTGTAGTTTTGCAATTGGGAAAATTAGAGTGTTTCTCAGGCTGTTGCAATTCATACATGAGCATTTGTGAGCATTTGGCAGTGAGATGAAGTTGTTCTTGAACCAGAGGAGATGGGAAGAGCAATAGGAAGACGAGCTTACTGTAATGGCTGGAATGGAAACAATGGAACAATATCAAACATATGGAAAGCGCATGTTTTATTCCTTTCCATGAACTCCATTCCAGCCATTACAATGATCCCGTCCTCCTATATCTCCTCCCACCAGCCTCCGTTGTTCTTTACTCACATGGAGTAGTAAAATGTCACCGGAACTGACACGAAAGGCCTGCTTCCCCATACACATAAATATACAGTGCCTTGCGAAAGTATTCGGCCCCCTTGAACTTTGCGACCTTTTGCCACATTTCAGGCTTCAAATATAAAGATAGAAAACTGTATTTTTTTGTGAAGAATCAACAAGTGGGACACAATCATGAAGTGAAACGATATTTATTGGATATTTCAAACTTTTTTAACAAATCAAAAACTGAAAAATTGGGCGTGCAAAATTATTCAGCCCCTTTACTTTCAGTGCAGCAAACTCTCTCCAGAAGTTCAGTGAGGATCTCTGAATGATCCAATGTTGAGCTAAATGACTAATGATGATAAATACAATCCACCTGTGTGTAATCAAGTCTCCGTATAAATGCACCTGCACTGTGATAGTCTCAGAGGTCTGTTAAAAGCGCAGAGAGCATCATGAAGAACAAGGAACACACCAGGCAGGTCCGAGATACTGTTGTGAAGAAGTTTAAAGCCGGATTTGGATACAAAAAGATTTCCCAAGCTTTAAACATCCCAAGGAGCACTGTGCAAGCGATAATATTGAAATGGAAGGAGTATCAGACCACTGCAAATCTACCAAGACCTGGCCGTCCCTCTAAACTTTCAGCTCATACAAGGAGAAGACTGATCAGAGATGCAGCCAAGAGGCCCATGATCACTCTGGATGAACTGCAGTGATCTACAGCTGAGGTGGGAGACTCTGTCCATAGGACAACAATCAGTCGTATATTGCACAAATCTGGCCTTTATGGAAGAGTGGCAAGAAGAAAGCCATTTCTTAAAGATATCCATAAAAAGTGTAGTTTAAAGTTTGCCACAAGCCACCTGGGAGACACACCAAACATGTGGAAGAAGGAGCTCTGGTCAGATGAAACCAAAATTGAACTTTTTGGCAACAATGCAAAACGTTATGTTTGGCGTAAAAGCAACACAGCTGAACACACCATCCCCACTGTCAAACATGGTGGTGGCAGCATCATATTTTGGGCCTGCTTTTCTTCAGCAGGGACAGGGAAGATGGTTAAAATTGATGGGAAGATGGATGGAGCCAAATACAGGACCATTCTGGAAGAAAACCTGATGGAGTCTGCAAAAGACCTGAGACTGGGACGGAGATTTGTCTTCCAACAAGACAATGATCCAAAACATAAAGCAAAATCTACAATGGAATGGTTCAAAAATAAACATATCCAGATGTTAGAATGGCCAAGTCAAAGTCCAGACCTGAATCCAATCGAGAATCTGTGGAAAGAACTGAAAACTGCTGTTCACAAATGCTCTCCATCCAACCTCACTGAGCTCGAGCTGTTTTGCAAGGAGGAATGGGAAAACATTTCAGTCTCTCAATGTGCAAAACTGATAGAGACATACCCCAAGCGACTTACAGCTGTAATCGCAGCAAAAGGTGGCGCTACAAAGTATTAACTTAAGGGGGCTGAATAATTTTGCACGCCCAATTTTTCAGTTTTTGATTTGTTAAAAAAGTTTGCAATATCCAATAAATGTCGTTCCACTTTATGATTGTGTCCCACTTGTTGTTGATTCTTCACAAAAAAATACAGTTTTATATCTTTATGTTTGAAGCCTGAAATGTGGCAAAAGGTCGCAAAGTTCAAGGGGGCCGAATACTTTCGCAATGCACTGTATATACATTAATTATTATTTTTTGAACGAAAGAAATCAAGTGACAGACAATAATAAAGAGAAACAATTATAATATATATGTATTTAAAAAAATGGTGTGCAGGTTATATGGATTGTGAAAAATTGAGTTTAAATGTACAGTTGAAGTCGGAAGTTTACGTACACCTTAGCCAAATACACTTAAACTCAGTTTTTCACAATTCCTGACATTTAATCCTAGTAAAACTTCCCTGTCTTAGGTCAGTTGGGATCACCACTTTATTTTAAGAATGTGAAATGTCAGAATAATAGTAGCGAGAATGATTTATTTCAGCTTTTATTTCTTTCATCACATTCCCAGTGGGTCAGAAGTTTACATACACCCAATTAGTATTTCTGCCAAGGATGAACCAGCCTTGTGGAGGTCTACAATTTTTTTTCTGAGGTCTTGGCTGATTTCTTTTGCTTTTTCCATGATGTCAAGCAAAGAGGCACTGAGCTTGAAGGTAGGCCTTGAAATACATCCACAGGTACACCTCCAATTGACTCACATGTTGTCAATTAGCCTATCAGAAGCTTCTAAAGCCATTACATCATTTCTGGAATTTTCCAAGCTGTTTAAAGGCACAGTCAACTTAGTGTATGTAAACTTCTGACCCACTGGAATTGACCCACTGGAATTTGTTAAAAATAAATTTGTGGTGTGGTTGAAAATAATAGTTTTAATGACTCCAACCTAAGTGTGTGTAAACTTCAGACTTCAACTGTAAGTACAAAAATAAAAAGTTTTGTTAAAACATAATCCTACTAATTATCAATGTATAAATGGATTGATCAGTTATCACAAAACATATATATATATATATATATATATATATATATATATTTGTTTTTGTTAAAATGATGTGTGTGCAAGTGAGTGTGTGAGACTATATGGAGGAGATTACTGAGTTGTTTGGTTCATCAGGCTGACCCCCAGTCTTGGCTTAAAGTTATTCAGGGATGATGAGGATTTGGCAATTTGAAGATAAGAATTCCAGAGTACAGTACCTTCCATATCTAATAGAGAATTGACTATGTGAGGTGCGGCAGTGGAGAGGATGAAGGTTATCGCAGTTTCTTGTGTTATAAAGATGGATTTCAGAATTAACCTTGAAGAATCCATTGAAGGGTTTAGGTAAACTGTAATATAATCTCACTGTGGCTATGATGTGTAATGTTACAGAATAGCCACGCCAAATTACATGTACTTTTTTGTTTGTTTAAACATCCCTTGTCTGTCATGAATGTTGAATAAAATTATATTTGACCCTACTCTGCGGATTGTCCCTGGGGTTTTTCCACAGGAAAGTATGATTAAGTCGATTTCAGAGCACAGGACTCTGTGTGTGGCAATCAAGATTAGTTTGCTTGTAACCTAAGGCACGTGCAGGCATACAAACCGAAGTCTTGCAGGTGTTTACATGGTTTTGCACATGTTGCAGGTGATAAAAATTTCAACGGCAATTTCCTGTAGTTTTTTCTCAAATTTAAACCCACTGAAGGAACAACTGCACAGACAACCAGTAGAGTAAGTTCACTTGTAGTTTTATTCAACGTTCTGGCTTGTAACTTTCCTAGTTTTTTTGCGGTGCTTTGTTTCAGACCGTATACCAATAATTGGTATCACAGTCTGATTTATTAGGCAGCATATAATGAGTCGGTTGCAAGTTCAGAATTGGATACCCAAAAAAGCTGAGACATCTGTGTCCACCTACTGCAGACAGAAATAGAACATTTGTATCACAAATAAAACAAAACATCAAGAACCCTTTTAGCAAATGCATCTCCTTGATCATGTTTGGTTATACTGTTTTCTCTGTCTTTTATGATGAAAGATGTGGGTGGTTCAAACCAATTTATTCCAGTCCAAGTCTATTGATCACATTGCACTTATTATGTAACTTGCATATACATATTATCTTTTCTTTCTTTGTACAGCACTGATGAAGGCTTAAGGATGAAAAATATGCCATTTTTTGTTTTGTTTTAAACACTTTGCACGGTCACCCTGTGTATTCTTTCAAGCATGGATTCAATTAAGTATATTATTTTTGCATCTCGGCCTCCTTGGGTTATTCTTTTCACGTTTTTAGTTGGAGTACCTTTTGAACTCTCTTTACACCTGAACACATTTCTTTTCAAATTACACATTGTTCGGTAAAAAGCAGGATATTTTTACAAACACTATTCAAAGCTTGAAAGCAGAAAATATATATTTTTAAATGTGCATTCCCGTGATGACATTTTCCGCAGTGTTTTTGCAACTGGAAGCATTTTGGCTCATGTTTTCCTTTTCACCAAAGATGCTGAGAACATTTTTCATGGCATCTGATCCTCAGCATCAGACACTTCATGATCCTACAAACCAACAATACTTTGTCTGAATTACAGTCAACACTTACCTCAAATAGTAACATCAGGTGCACTGGTTCATTGACACCCTCTCTCTCTCTGATAAAAAACATTTTACTGGGCAGGTGTGATTGGTTGGCCAACATGCTGAAGAAGAGACAGGGATAGATGCCAACTAGGACACAAAGTCAGTATTTTACTGTTCTTGTCCTTTTTTCTCTATGTTTTAATCAGATGGTGGTGTGTGATGGTGGATTAATGAAAGACGGAAGTGAAACTGCCTTCTCAATGCATTTTGAGTGTCTTATTAAAACCCCAGACCGAAGCCTTGATAGGGAGGTGGTGGTTGTGAGTCCTGGGTCATTAGAATGTATTACATTATCAAATCAAATCAAAATCAAATCAAACTTGATTTGGCACATGTGCCGAACACAACAATTGTAGACTTTACCGTGAAATGCTTCCTTACAAGCCCTTAACCAACAGTGCAGTTCAAGAAGAAGAAAATATTTACCAAGTAGGCTAAAATAAAAAGTTATAATAAAAAGTAACACTATATACAGAAGGCACCGTAACCGAATCAGTGTGCAAGGGTACCGGCTAATTGAGGTAATCTGTACATGTAGGTGGGGGCGAAGTGGCTATATATGGGTAACAAATAAACAGCGAGTAGGGGTCAATGTAAATTGTCCGGTGGTGCTATTTATGAATTGTTCAGCAGTCTAATGGCTTGGGGATAGAAGCTGTTGAGGAGCCTTTTGGTCCTAGATTTAGCACTCTGGTACCGCTTGCCGTGCAGTAGCAGAGAAAACAGTCTATAACTTGGGTGACTGGAGTCTCTGACAATTTTATGGGCCTTCCTCTGATACCGCCTATTATATAGGTCAGGAAGCTTGGCCCCAGTGATGTACTGGGCCGTTCACACTACCCTCTGTAGCGCCTTACAGTCAGATGCCGACCAGTTGCCATACCAGGTGGTGATGCAGCCTTAGAACATTTTGAGTATCTGGGGGCCCAGATTTGTTGTGCCCTCTTCACGACTGTCTTGGTATGTCTGGACCATGAACCATTATAGTTCGTTGGTGATGTGGACACCAAGGATCTTGAAACTCTCGACCCGCTCCACTACAGCACCGTCGATGAGAATGGGGGCCTGTTCGACCCGCCTTTTCCTGTAGTCCACGATCAGCTCTTTTGTCTTGCACACATTGAGGGAGCGCCTGTTGTCCTGGCTCCACACTGCCAGTTCTCTGACCTCCTCCCTATAGGCTGTCTCATCGTTATCGGTGATCAGGCCAACCACTGTTGTGTCGTCAGCAAACTTGGTGATGCTGTTGGAGTTGTGTTTGGCCACGCAGTCGTGATTGAACAGGCAATACAGGAGGGGACTAAGTACACACCCCTGAGGGGCCCCAGTGTTAAGGAGTGTTGTTGCCTACCCTTACCACCTGGGGACGGCCCGTCAGAAAGTCCAGGATCCAGATGCATAGGGAGCTGTTTAGTCCCAGGGCCCTTAGCTTAGTGATGAGCTTTGAGGGAACTATGGTGTTGAACGCTTAGCTGTAGTCAATGAATAGCATTCTCGAATGGGTGTTCCATTTGTCCAGGTGGGAAAGGGAAGTGTGGAGTGAGATTGCATCTGTGGATCTGTTGGGGCGGTATCCGAATTGGAGTGAGCCTAGGGTTTCTGAGATGATGGTGCTGATGTGAGCCACGACCAGCATTTCAAAGCACTTCATGGCTACCAACGTGAGTGCCACGGGGTGGTAATCATTTAGGCAGGTTACCTTCGCTTCCTTGGGCACAGGGACTATGGTGGTCTGCTTGAAACATGTAGGTAATATAGACTCTTGACAGTTGGTCCGCACATGCTTTGAGTGCATGTACCTGTTTAAAGGTTTTGTTCACATCGGCAACTAAGAGTGTTCACACAGTCATCCAGAACAGCTGGTGCTCTCGTGCATGCTTCAGTGTCGCTTGCCTCAAAGCGATCATAAAAGGCATTTAGCTCATCTGGTAGGCTGGCGTCACTGGGTAGCTCGCGTCTGGGATTCCCTTTGTAGTCCATAATAGTTTTCAAGCCCTGACACATCCGATGAGCATCAGAGCCGCTGTAGTAGGATTCAATCTTAATCCTGGATTGACGCTTTGCTTGTTTGATGGTTTGTCTGAGAGCATAGTGGAATTTCTTATAAGTGTCCAGATTAGTCTCCCACTCCTTGAAGCGGCAGCTCTAGCCTTTAGCTCGATGCAGATGTTGACGGTAGCAGCAACATTATGTACAAAATAAGTTTATAAATAAGTTACAGAAAACGCAAAAAGATAACAAAATTGCACAGTTGGTTTGGAGAATGTAAAACGGCAACCATGTTCTTCGGCGCCATCCCATCCATCCCAATGATTGTGGAGAAGGACGCTATTTTATTATTAATACACTGGCTAAACACAATGCAGCTGTCAATGCAAATCCTTGGCAGTATCTGCTTCTGAAATAATTGCCTGTTTATGGAGCCACTGAGGTGTTTCAGCAAAAATAGATGCCCAAGGAGGCTACTGTGTGCTGTCAGGTCTGTGGTCAGGTCTGCGGTCATGTCTGTTGTCAGGTCTGAGGAATGCTTCACAGTGTTTCCCTCACCTACCTGCCCTCACTAGAGTTGTCTCTCTACTCACTTGTCACGTGCACTTTAGACCCCCTTTCTCAACCCCCTCTGCAAATGCTTGTGTAATATTATGCTTGTGTAGTATTATGCATGTGTAATATTATGCTTGTGTAGTATTATGCATGTGTAGTATTATGCTTGTGTAATATTTAATTTGTTCATTTGACTTCAAAAGGTACTGAGAGACTGAGGAAATTCAAAATGGTATTATTAATGAGAGAATAAAATTAATGTATCCCTCTTGAAGGTCACACATTCAATGTGCAATGTATTTATGTGTCTTTTTGGGGTGTCACAACTCAACACGTGGCTATTTTCATAGCTCGTGTAAATCTATCCCATCATGTATTTAAGTTAAGTATCAGAACTTATCTTTCACTACCAATTCAACCCAATTGACTGGTTCCTCATTTGTCTGGTCATTGATACCAAGGAACTCATGTGGGCTCTCATTATACATTGTGCGAAACAAAGGCTCGCCTTATTTTCATTTCTGTTCTTTCATCTGTTAATTGTGTTCCCTTATCAGCACTATACTGCAGATTGATAGCATCAATCTGATCAAAGAGAATAGAGTACAAAGAGAATATCTTGTCTTGTCTGCTGACTCAATGATGGACCGCTAACGATTGCTGATACACCATTTAATCTACCAGTTGCCATGTGAGAGAACCCTAAGAGGACCATGATGATTCATCTTACCTTCATGAAGCCAGGATGTCTTGTTTCCTGTGACATCAGTACACTTTGGCCATCGATCAGTGCATTTCATGTTGAAAGTGTCCGTCTCTCTTATCTTCACTGTTGTTGACTCTTTTCTCACGTGGACATGCCAATTTGGTAAAGTCAGGTTACAGTGTTTTGGTGTTTCTGAATACACTCTAAGTTGGATCAGCAAAGGCCTTACAAGTCACAAAATAAGAATATTGCTTTATAATGCTATAAGGATATCCTGAGATTATTTGTAATGCTTTATCTAAAATACAACGTTATTGTCCATTGTAACTCAAATTTGAGGGGTTAAAGTGCCTGGCTCAAGGGCACAACGGCAGTAGGTGGCTCCAGAGATTCTGATACCAGCAACCCTCCGGTTAATGGACTGTGTTTCTAACCACCACCACTATAAAGAATCTGTCTCCACAATGCAACATGGGTGAGAGCAAAAGACCACCACAAGAAGCCAGAGCAAATCTTTTAATAATGTTTTCAGTTGATGTGTGAGTAAAGACAGAGGACAGAAATAATAGATGCCACCAATGGCTTAGATCAGTGCTGTGGCATCCTGCCACAAGAACAATAATGAAACACCTAGTGTTTCACCATCCATGGGAACAAAAGAGCAGGCAGGAAAATATACTAAACAATATATAAATGCAAACATGTAAAGTGTTGGTCCTGTGTTTCATGAGCTGAAATAAAATATCCTTGAAATGTTCCATATGCACAAAAAGCTTATTTTCCTAAAATGTTTTGCACAAATTTGTTTACATCACTGTTAATGAGCATTTCTACTTTGTCAAGATAATCAGCCACCTGTCAGTTGTGGAATATCAAGAAGCTGACGAAACAGCATGATTATTACAGAGGTGCACCTTGTGCTGGGGACAAAAAGCCACTAAAATGTGCAGTTTTGTCACACAACACAATGCACAGATGTCTCAAGTTTTAAGGGAGTGTGCAATTGACACACTGACTGCAGGAATGTCCACCAGAGCTGTTGCCAGGTCATTTAATCTTCATTTCTCTACCATAAGCCGCGTCCATCGTCGTTTTAGAGAATTTAGCAGTACACCCAACCTGCCTCACAACCGCAGAACACGTGTATGGCGTTGTATGGGTGAGCAGTTTGCTGATGTCAACGTTGTGAACAGCATGCCCCATGGTGGCAGTGGGGTTATGATATGGGCAGGCATAAGCTACGGACAATGAACACAATTGCATTTTATCGATCGCAACTTGAATGCACAAAGACACCGTGACGAGATCCTGAGGCCCATTGTCATGCCATTCATCAGCCGCCATCAACTCATGTTTCAGCATGATAATGCGCGACCCCATGTTGCAAGGATCTGTACACAATTCCTGGAAGTTGAAAATGTCCCAATTCTTAAATGCCCTGCATACTCAGACTTTCCAGCCACTGAGCAAGTTTTGGATGCTCTGGATCCACGTGTACGACAGCGTGTTCCAGTTCTCGCCAGTACTCCTATTTTTCCTTACATTTACTCCTGAGGTGCTGACTTGCTGCACCCTTGACAACTACTGTGATGAATTTTATTTGACCATGCTGGTCATTTATGAACATTTGAACATCTTGGCCATGTTCTGTTATAATCTCCACCCGGCACAGCCAGAAGAGGACTGGCCACCCCTCATAGCCTGGTTTCTCTCTAGGTTTCTTCCTAGGTTTTGGCCTTTCTAGGGAGTTGTTCCTAGCCATCGTGCTTCTACACCTGCATTGCTTGCTGTTCGGGGTTTTAGGCTGGGTTTCTGTACAGCACTTTGAGATATCAGCTGATGTAAGAAGGGCTATATAAATAAATTTGATTTGAATATCCAGCAACTTCGCACAGCCATTAAAGAGGAGTGGGACAACATTCCACAGGCCACAATGCAATCTGATCCACTCTATGCGAAGGAGATGTGTCACGCTGCATGAGGCAAATGGTGGTCACACCAGATGCTGAATGGTTTTCTGATCCACACCCCTACCTTTAAAAAAAAGTTATGTGACCAACAGATGCATATCTGTATTCCTACTAATACGAAATCCATAGATTAGGGGAAAATTAATTTCCTTATTTGAATTATAACTCAGGAAAATCTTTGAAATTGTTGAATGTTGCATTTGTATTTGTATTTTTGTTCAGTATATATTAGTTGACTGGCTGACTGACTCAATGACTCAGAGTTGTCTTTCAAATTTTCAGACTTTAAAACTCCATTCAGAAAATTAAAGATCGGGCCAACAAATAAGTCATACTTTCCATCTGTCACGTAGAGTAGGCCAGAAGGCTAAACTGGATAACCTAACCTCTATCAAAATAAAAAGATGGCGGAGCTGCAAAAGTTCTTCTGTGCAAAGGTGTTTATTTACAAGTGATTCCGGAACAAAAGACAACAGTACTGCCATCAACGTCTACCTTATGGGACAGCTTAAAAACAATGCTGCCCCATCCACAGCTCAATCCAAAAAATGCCTCCCTAGAGACTGGAGAGAGGCTCCTTTTGTAGGGCTAGCCCCTCCCCTCAGAACAATTAACCCCAATTAATTAATCAATTAACAATACAAACCTACATTTTCCATGAACTAAACATACTAAAGGATATACATTGCAACACGGTTTTAAACAATATCACAACATAACATTTACAACATTACATCACTACTGACAATATCTTTCAATATGCCCATATGCATTAATGAGCCATTTGGGACATGCACTATAAAGCCAACCCAAGTCCCTTAGCTCGGGTCCTTTTCCAGCATACCCGGAAGCTACAGAGATGGAGAGAGAGGAACAGAACAAACAAAAAATGCGCTCATCCACAACATTGATAAGTATAATAATTATTGTATCTCTCAAATATGAACATTGACAAGTGTGAAATGCCTGCACCAAGACAGAAGTTAATTTGTGTGTCGACCCACATTGTTAACTTATGGTATAATGGCGCAGGGAGGAGTGATGAATATGTGTGTGCGTTAAAGAACCAAATGCTGCCTGCGGCCAGTGACGGACTTCTACGTCACACCATCGGAAAGCTATTCACGTCAGCCTCCAGTCCCAACAATAGAAAGTTTCCTTTCCAATTTATCTACATTTTCTTCTTTCGGGGATGTGTTTCATATACTCCTATTCTTCATGCAGTTATTTATTGGTGCTTTAACTTAAGATAGTATTTTTCCTCCATTTTAAGGGCCACTTTACAAATTAGACGGCTGCCTCTGACAGTCCTGCTCACTCTGCCAGATGATTACAGGCTTCTACCCCTCCGTGCATGAAGGCTCTTCATATGATTGGTATGGCCAGAGCAGGTCACATCCTCACAGACACACACTTCCTCTGCACAGATTCAACAAGGATATTCATTATGGCACTGCTTGTGAATCCACATTGTAGGCTACTTTTCAACTATACCTCGGAAATCGGACAGGCTTCATTTGATGGTTGGTTTTTGAATGACATAGAATGAACAGGGTGAATTGATTGGTTTCTTGAGAAGGATTTGAGACACTGCATTGTACGTGATTTCTCAAATGTGAATTCAACACCTTTTCTTAGACATGGGGACCAACATATTCAAGGTTATAGCACAAACTCCTACATTTACAGTAGACATGTAATGTTTATAGGACCCTCTCGAAAATGAGATGGTGAAAAAAAAACTTCACGGTTGTTTTTGTATGGTTTATTGTTTTTGTCGGCGTCATCCCAATAAAAAGGAATATGTACGCTCATCACGCTGCACCTTGGTCGTCTTCCAGCAACGGCCGTGACAGATGACAGCTTTGCACACTATACACAGGGCATTGTCCCCAATCAGCAGATGGCACCGGAGAGGATGGCTGACGTTTTACGTGCTCATAAACAAGTGTGCTACTTTGTTCGTTTTTTTGCGTTGTTTGTAACTTATTTTTAACTTATTTTGTACATAATGTTGACCTACCATCTCTTAAAAAAAATTACTTCTGGACATCAGAACAGCAATTACTCACCTCGAACTGGAAGAAGCTTTTTCCTTTAACGAGTCCAACACAAAGGATATACTCCTTTCTCAGGAACAAGCCCAAATCCCTGTCATTTACCTTCTGAGAATTTGTAGGCGAGCGAGTAAACCCCCACTGCCATCCTTTCTATTGGCCAACTTGGAATCATTGGAAAATAAAAATCGATGGCCTACGAACAAGATTACACAGAGACGCGTACAAAGCTCTCCCTCACCCTCCACTTGGCAAATCTGACCATAATTCCATCCTCCTGATTTCTAAGAAAGTGGTCAGATGAAGCAGATGCTTTCACTAAGACAGAGTGGAATATCTTCTGTGATTCCTCCGATGACATTGAGGAGTACAACACATCAGTCACCGGCTTCCTCAATAAGTGCATCGATGAAGTCGTCCCCACAGTGACCATACGTACATACCCCAAACAGAAACCATGGATTACAGGCAATATCCGCACTGAGCTAAAGGGTAGAGCTGTCACTTTCATGGAGAGGGACTCTAACCTGGAAGCTTATAAGAAATCCTGTTATGCCCTCCGACGAACCATCAAGCAGGCAAAGCATCAATACAGGGCTAAGATCGAATCGCACTATACCGGCTCCGACGCTCGTCGGATGTGGCAGGATTTGCAGACTATTACAGACTACAAAGGGAAGCACATCCGCGAGCTGCCCAGTGACATGAGCCTACCAGACGATCTAAATTACTTCTATGCTCGCTTCGAGGCAAGCAACACTGAGGCATGCATGAGAGCATCAGCTGTTCCGGACGACTGTGTGATCACACTCTCCCTAGCCGATGTGAGTAAGAACTTGTGAGAATGCTATTCATTGACTACAGATCAGGGTTCAAAACCATAGTGCCCTCAAAGCTCATCACTAAGCTAAAGATCCTGATACTAAACACCTCCCTCTGCAACTGGATCCTGGACTTCCTTACGGGCCGCCCCCAGGAAGTAAGGGCAGGTAACAACACATTTTCCACGCTGATCCTCAACACGGGGGCCCATCAGGGGTGAGTGTTCAGTCCCATCCTGTACTCCCTGTTTACTCATGACTGCATGGCCAGGCACGACTCCAACGCCATCATTAAGTTTGCTGATGACACAAAAGCGGTAGAACTGATCACCGACAAAGATGAGACAGCCTATAGGGAGGAGGTCAGGGACCTGGCCATGTGGTGCTTTGTTTACTAGCCATGTTTACTCGTGATCAAGACAAAGGATATGATTGTGGACTATAGGAAAAGGAGGACTGAGCACGCCCCCATTCTCATTGATGGGGCTATAGTGGAGCAGATTGAGAGCTTCAAGTTCCTTGATGTCCATATCACCAACGAACTAACATGGTCTAAACACACTAAGACAGTCGTGAAGCAGGCACGACAAAACCTATTCCCCCTCAGGAGACTGAAAAAATGTGGCATGGGTCCTCATATCCTCAAAAGGTTCTGCAGCTGCACCATTGAGAGCATCCTAACTGGTTGCATCACTGCCTGGTATGTCAACTGCTCGGCCTCTGACTGCAAGGCACTACAGAAGGTAATGCGTACGGCCCAGTACATCACCGGGGCCAAGCTTCCTGCCATCCAGGACCTCTATGCCAGGCGGTGTCAGAGGAAGGCCCTTAAAATAGTCAAAGACTCCAGCCTCCCTTGTCATGGGCTGTTCTCTCTGCTACTGCATGGCAAGCGGTACCAAAAGGCTTCTTAACATCTTCTACCCCCAAGCCATAAGACTCCTGAACAGCTAATCAAAGGGCTACACAGACCCCTTTTTTTTACGCTGCAGCTACTCTCTGTTTATTATCTATGCAGTCACTTTACCTCTACCTACATGTACATATTGCTATTGTTCTTTTACTGCTGCTGTAAAATTATTTGTTACTTTAATTTTTTACTTAACACTTATTTTTCTTAAAACTGCATTGTTGGATAAGGGCTTGAAAGTAAGCATTTCACTGTAAGGTGAAATGTTATCACTGTCACTGTTGTATTTGGCACATGTGACAAATAAAATTAGATTTGATATGATTTGAATCATTGCCCTGGGGCATTGTGATTTTTATTTTATTTTTCAGTCCAGAGGAAAGAGTGCCTCCTACTTGCCCTCCAACACCACTTCCAGCAGCATCTGGTCTCCCATCCAGGACCAACCCTGTTTAGCTTCAGAGGCAAGCCAGCAGTGGGATGCAGGGTGGTATGCTGCTGGCAAATGATAGAAGGACAATGATAGAAGGGCAATGTTGAATGTCTGTAACTTCCATCACATGAAGAAGAAAGCAACAAGCTATCCTCCTGTTGAAATGTTAAGCGACTCAATTAATGACCTGCATCCTCATCTCAGAGGGAGTTGAAACGGGTGCGTAAAGCCCATGCAGGAATAGGCATTCATGTAACATAGTGGCACACACACTGTCTGCGCACGCACTTGCACAGCGAACGGAATCATTGAGGGAGGCACACGCATTGAGGCTTGGATTTCACGTCTTGCCAAGTGCAATGCGCTTCTAATCTGAAAGACTGCGCCTTGAATCCTATCAGAGAGTTGCTTCATGCTTATTAAGTTAAGGTAAAACAGAGGCGGTTGAATATCTTACCCGAGCTCTCTCACATTTTAACAAGGACATAGCCCACGCGTAAAACCTTGACAGGACACTGGGCAACATTTTGAGTCTGAGAACAATTGAAATAGAAGGGGTTTTATTCTAGATTCTGGTTAACGACGGGTTCTTTTTTGTTTCTTTAGGAACGGAAAATCTGCAACGCATCAAACGCGCACTGCCAAAATGCACGTGGATTATTTTTTTACACTGTAACAAGAAGGAACGTTGTAGCAATTTCACAATTGTGGAAATTCAAAGCAACTATTTGCAAGGGGTCCTACAAGTATGTATGATTTCAACATGTTTGTAGTACTAGATTCCCATGATCTGGACCTCCGTTAGAATTGTAGAGATATGTGCAGTGAAGTAGCCTCGTTTTGTGTGTGAGAACCTTTTTTCCCTTCTTATTGGAGTATTTCAAACACGCATATACCCTGGTATGTTGATGACACTCTTCCTTTACCAATGATGTCAAATCTCGGATTTTAAGAATTTCAGAGAATGGTCAATGATCGATGGACAATCATGAACAGTGTGTCAGAACTCGAAGATGGACAACAGCATAAATCTCAGGTAGGCATTACATGCTGCACAGACTCATTAATTGATCTGCTCTGCTCAAAAACAAAAAAAACAGGTGTAAAGCCTGCAGGCACCATCAAAGTATTTCCTAAAATAGACTGTGGCTCCTAATAATGCAAAACTATTGCACGTAATTACACAGAAAACGAATACACATTTATTTCGTGGGGAACTAAATGTGCCTATTTAGGGAAAGCCTGTACCAATGTTTATTCATTGTTTTGACTTTGAAATTATGCTAATATGATGAGAATTATACATATTTAATTATAATAGTATATAATGTACTGGTAAATCCATAAATTGCTATTGAATCGCTTGAGTTGATGATGATTTCTAATTGACAAATGGCAAGATGTCCGAATGATCCTGTAGAAACAGAAATGAGCTAAATCCTGTCTATCTTTGGGATTTATCCTTAGGTTTTTTTTATTGAAATATTTTTCATTCATTTGTCGGTCCACTTACTTTACAATTTGTGCATCTATAGGGACATTAGCCTTTCAGCTGTCCAGCTGCAATTTTTTTTTTATTAGATTTTTGTATAAATATCCATCGAGGTAAAAAAAAGAAAGGAAAAAAAAGAAGAAACGAAAAGAAAAAGGCATTACTGCAAAGTGGAGGAAACTGATGTTGAAACAGTTTCTTATCTCCCATATTAACTTTATAACACTCACACAAATGAGTGAGGGCACTTCTATGCTAGTTAAACATCTGTGGAGTATTTGGCATTGTGAAATGGCATACATACTAGGCTAAATTTGTCGAAAGGTATTATGTCGCTTGGTGTCTTTTAATGTAGCTTGGTGTCTGAGATTATATATATTTTTTTGGCATGATACTCTCTTCTGGCTGTGTATTAGAGAACAGCATTATGGATCTTGTTACTAATATACTTCTGTAGGAAACCTGTGTTTTTCTGCTTTTTGTTCAGTTGAAAGCCTGTATTTCTGGCCACAGGTGAACCAGGGTATCAGAACCTCATCAGCTGCTTATCACAGGTGGACAACCACCATGCATGTTTTTCTCTCATTATCATAATGAGTATGATGTAGACTTCACACACACACACACACACACACACACACACACACACACACACACACACACACACACACACACACACACACACACACACACACACACACACACACACACAGAGAGAGAGAGAGACAGAAAGAGAGCTGTCTCCATGTAAGCCCAATGAATTTCTTTCATTGCTCCCATTTGGACCAGCTATCATTGACATGTTTGTTACAGTTGCATCATCAACACTGTTTAATGGCTGCTTTGTTAAGTATTTCAACTGACCAAACCCAAATCTTGATTTTGTCCTTCACTCATGCAACACAATACAAATTAATTTACGAATCATCCTTTCATTGAAACCAGTTAGGAATTCATTGGCTGCTTTGACTGGTGTTTCTCAATATAATCTCAATTAAGCCAGAACGAAAGTCTTGCATAATAGGTCTGCTGCCCAATTAAGTTATGGGTCCATTTATGTTAAAGGAGAAGTTTGCCTTTTTTTTCAACCAAATCTCTATTTTTGATGTAAGTGGCATGTTATAGAAAGGACCAGACACTTTTTTTTCGATTTCACTTTTTTATTTTCTACAACCAGCAATTCACTTCCTCATCCTGCAGTACAGGGGCTCTGAAAAAAGAATTGCTCCAAAAAACACACACATTTCCTTTTAGAAACTGAAATGCTCCCAATATAGTGATGCACGTCTTTAGATGTTGTACACATGAAATTGTGCCATTCTGAACTTTAACCGCAACGTTATATATCATCTTGTTCAACTCAAACTGTTTCCCCCTATCCAGCTGTTTCATTCTCTGTGTAGCCTGCTGTTAGAATGGACAGAGCGGTATCGCAACAAAATGGAATATAACGTTGCGGATAAAGTTCGGAATGACACAATTTCATGTGCACAACATCCAAAGACGTGCATCACTATACTGAGAGCTTGCACGTTTCTAAAAGGACATATGTTTTTGGAACATTTGTTCATGTTTATTCATGCTGCAGGATGAGTAGGTGAATTGATGGTTGGGGTAAGTTTATTTTAAAAAAGCATCTGCACCCTTCCTTAGCATGCCATTTACATTGAACATTGGTTATAAAAAAAGCAAAATTTCCCTTTAAGAGAAGCAATTACAGGCCCAGTGCAGTCAGAAACGTGATTGTTCTGTGTTTTATATATATTTCCACACTAAGAGGTTGGAATAATTGTGAAAATTATGATAATTCCCTTTTAGTGTAAGAGCTGTTTGAAAAGACTGCCTGTAATTTCAGACTGTTTTGGTGGGATGGAGTTTTGGCCTTGGTACATCCCGTAAAGTGCAACTAATGGAGTTAGAACTAAAGGCGAAGTTGGAGCAAAAACTATTTTGAGCTTGAAAAACAAATTACTGCTTGAGCTGTGCCCACAGATAAAGATAAAGATCGTATCTGCCAGTTTGTCATTACTGGCATGAGAAAGAAACAGTCTCTGTGTCCTAAGTTGAAACAGAAAAATGAGAGGGAGAAAAGGTTGTTTCTTCTTGTTGGAGCACTCCAGTTCATCAAGATTTTGGTTCAGATGTGTATGAACCTTTTAAGTGGCGATGCTGTTAAGCAGCCAATGAAAATACTGCGAGACACTGGGGCAGCCGATTCCTTCATTTTGGAGGGTGTTTTACCTATGTCTGACACTTTTTATTTTTGTTATTTATTTTATTGAATATCCGAAATATACAATATACTTGCAGTGAAGCCGCTCAACAACTACACCACACCAGTCATCCAACAGACTCCCATTCAGAGGGACACACAGAAGCATCCAGGGTCAATTCCCTGCTCAAGAGCACGTTGACAGATCTCACACCAGGCCAAAAAACGTGAACCCGAACCCTCCAAGATCCCCCCCCCCCCCCCCCCCCCCCATAGTTCCCCAATAGCTGTCCCTCAACCATTCGAGACCCCTCCCACAGTCCCCCCAAGAAGAAAAATAAAAAATACAATTGATTCCATTCCCCACCCCCAAGAACCCCCCAATGCACCAACAACCAAGATAATTAACTAAAGAGACAGAAGAAAACAGCAAACAACAATGCAAAAAAAACAAAGAACAACTAAAATCAGAACAACAATGCCTATGTCTGACACTTCAGCAACTGGCTACAGTGTGTTAGTACAAGGCGTGGAGATGGGTTGCATGGAAGTTCCTTTGAATAATGTGGAGCTCTAGTCTGATCTTATTTCTGGTTCCGTTGTCGTTGGAGTGAGGCCTAGCCTACCAGTGAAGGGGGTCTCATTCATTTTGGGAAACGATTTGACTGGAGGGAAGGTCGTGCCAAATCCTGTCGTTTGTAAGGAACCCAGAGTAGAGGAACCTGATGGGTTATCAGAAAGTACCCTAGAGCAGTGATTCCCCCCATGGGGGTCGTGGTAGGATTTTAACAGGTCACGTGACTTGTGCAAACAAATAAATATATATATATAACATTATTTTGAAAGTCAACCACCGCACAGCTTATTGTTGCTGACTTTACATAATGTTACCTGTAGCATGCGCTGCACCGCTTGTTGTTGCTGACGTTACATAACTTGACCGCTACACATACAGGCCTGCATGCTCTGCATTGCTTATTGTTGCTGACTTTACATAACGTTACCTGTAGCATGCGCTGCACCGCTTGTTGTTGCTGACGTTACATAACTTGACCGCTACACACATGCGTGCATGCGCTGCACATGCTTTCAAACCACTCGCACACTCAAAACAAACTCTGAACCAATTATATTAATTTGGGGACAAGTCGAAAACCATTAAACATGTATGGCAATTTAGCTAGCTAGCTTGCAGTTGCTAGCTCATTTGTCCTGGGATATAAACACTGGGTTGGAATTTTCCTGAAATGCACAAGGTCCTCAACTCCGACAATTAATCCACAGATTAAACGATAAAACAATTTTCGTTTGTCATCTCTCCTCCTTCCTTCAGGCTTCTTCTTCTTATTTTGGACTCAATATGGTGGTTGGCAACCAACTTTGTAGCATTACTACAACCTACCGGAGTGTAGACCTTCATCTTTCAATCACCCACATGGCTATATGCTCCTAAAAACCTATCTGGAGATGGCACATGGGTATATGCTTCTAAAAACCAATGAGGAGATGAGAGAGGCTGGACTTGCAGCGCGTTGAGCGTCACAAATGGAACCAATTTCTATTTTAGTGCCTGGCCACCCGGATGCTCGCTGAGGTGCGCGAGCAGTGTGGGTGCAATGATTGAATAACAATAAATTGTATGTGTACATTTATTTTGCAACTCTTGCGCACGCGACGTGTCAGATCATTCTCGCCCTACACACACACACACACACACACACACACACACACACACACACACACACACACACACACACACACACACACGCACACGCACGCACGCACACACACATGCTGATCGAATAAAAATTTCAACCTGCAACATTGTTTGTTTTAAATGTGACATCCAATCAGATAATACAGATCTTCTTCTGACAGCTAGCTTGATGGACAGCTAACTATGCAGATGTGTTCTGCAGGCATTGCACATGTTGATAGTTAGCTGTCGTTTAACTCATGTAACCAAGCTGTCAGAGTAAAATCTGCGACAATTAAAAAAAAAAAGTGCAGTTCCCTCTTCATCTACTGCTGCTTCCAATGTCAACAACAAGGCAGACAACCCGGTCCTTGTCAAGAAGAGAAAATACTACCACGACTTCATCAAATATGGTTTTACATAAGACAGGCAGGGTGAGTGTGGAATGCAGTGTGTCCTATGCAATGAGCTGTTAGCTAATGAGTGCATGAAACCCTCCAAAATTAAAAGGCATCTGGACACCAAGGATCCAAGCCACAAAGATAAGACAGCTGACTTAAAAAAAGTAAACATCTGAAGGCCTCACAAGATTCATTGAAGAACGTATGCATGGTACAAGAAAATGCACTTTGTGTATCATACCTTGTCGCCCAGTGCATTGCTAAATGCAGAAAATCCCACACCAGCGCAGAAGATCTCATACTCCCTGCTGCAATTGATATGTGCACTGAAATCTTGGGAGAGTCACCTGCCAACAAACTTGACACCATGAGGATAAGAATCCAGGACATGTCAGAGGACATAATGCACCAGACATCAGAGCGCATCAGTACAAATGGCCATTACACACTGCAGCTTGATGAATCCACAGATGTGGCTAGCCATGCAATTTTAATGGTCTATGTCAGACACGTCTGGGATAATAACATCATTTTTTTATTTGTATTTATTTAACTAGGCAAGTCATTTAAGAACAAATTCTTATTTACAATGATGGCCTAGGAACAGCAGGTTAACTGCCTTGTTCAAGGGCAGAATGACAGATTTTTGCCTTGTCAGCTCAGGGATTCAATCCAGCAATCTTTCAGTTACTGGTCTGACGCTCTAACCACTAGGCTACCTGCCACCCTAAAACATCAACATGTTAGTGTTGGAGCAGTTAGTGCTGATTTGCCCACCACCACAGAGACTGTCTTTAACACAATGGATATGTACCTGGGCTCCGTGGGACTGGCGTGGGATGGGTACATTGGTGTGACCACTGATGAGGCAGCTGCCATGACGGGAAAGCACTCTGGAGTAGTAAAGCGGATCCTGGAGCGGGCACCGAGTGAGACTTGGAATCACTGCTTCCTACACAGGGAGGCATTGGCAGCGAAGGACATGGTGCCTGAGCTCCACACCATTTTCCAGGATATGATCAAGTGTGTTAACTATATCAAAAAGAGTTCCACGAAAAGCAGGTGTTTCCAGGCCTTCTGCAGGGATATGGGTAGCGAGCACGAGCAGGTGCTTTATCATGCAGGGGTAAAGTGTTGGATCACTTTCATGAACTTCGAGCGTAGATTGCTGCGTTTCATTCGGAAATCAAGTCACCTCTGGCCGAACATTTGGATTGTGAGGAATAGCTTGCACAGGTTGCCTACCTGGCGGATATTTTTTTATCATCTCAATTCGCTCAATCTGTCAATGCAAGTGAGGGGACACAATTGATTAGAACAAAGGGACAAAGTGGATGCCTTCCAGATGAAACTTACTGTTCGGGCAAATCATGTTTCTAAGAGGATAATTTACATTATTTCCTTCAAGATTCTGAACCTGATCAAAGTGCACCGCAACACACTGAAAAAAAAAACATTAAACAGCGTCTTGTCAAGCTGCAGGGAAAGTTTTGTGACTTCTTCCCGGAGAAGTACAGAAGACAAGACGACTGGATACGGGATCCCTTTCAATTTGAGATGGGAAGCGTCATTTTGCCAAGCAACTGTAATTTGATCGCGGCTTGAGCATGCGTTTCCCGGAAATGACACTGCCGCAGTTCTGGTGCAGCGTAGTATGAGAGTATCCGGTTGGAAGGCCAAGATGGCGTCTTGAACAGACACTTTTTTTTTTTTTTTACCAAACTCCGCACCAAACCATAAAGATTGTGAAAAAAACATGTTTACAGTCATTGCTATTGCTATTTTTATTTGTTCAAGATATAAGAGCTTTCCTGTGACATTAATAATAATTGGATAATTGATTTTGGCATGTCCATGCGAAGTGATGACAAAAAAAAGAGGGGGAGAAGCTAGCTGTTCTATTGCTAATCAACAAGAGAGGAACGTGCGTGTAGACAACTGCCATAACTACACTTGGCCTATGGATAATCTCATGCTTTCGAATGCTGTTGAAGATGACGAGTTCCCCTCTTTACCAGTTACTCCGTGCAAACCTCCACCCTCCAAAAAACCCAACATGGACTCTGACATTGTGGCTACCCTCTCCTTACTCATCAACTCCAGGTCTGATGCCATTTAGAAAATGGTAGACGCGAACACCATGGTAATTGAAGGCTTGAAAAAGACTTGAGTTTGCATGTGGTGAAATCACGGATGTGAAAATGAGAGTGGCTAAAGTTGAAAAAGGTGTGGAAAAGGTGGAACAGAATAAAAATGATTTCCATAGACGTCTCACTGATCTAGAGAAATACACAAGAAGATTGAATCTGAGATTACGACGTGCCAGAGGTGGAGAATGAGGATGTGCGACGAGAGGCTATCCGCATCTGCCAAGAAGTTATGCCTGCAGAGAAGAACAAAGTTGGTGACACCATCGACGTTGTGCATCGCCTCGGCAAGAAGCAACAGCAAAATGATTCAAGACCAAAGGGTATCGTCATCCTCTTCACTGCCAGATTCTACAGGGATGCTGTCTGGAAAGCTGCTAGGAAGAATGCGTTCCTTCAGACCCATGGTCTGCGTTTTGCCAAGCAACTCAGCCCGGAGGACATAGAAGAAGGAACAAGTTGTGGCCAATGATCAAGAAAGCACGAAATGAGGGAAAGCCTGCTTGCTTCATCAACTGTTTGGAAATCTATATTCCTCTCTAGATTCCTACCAGAAGGAACCGATTGATGGTTTCAGCCATGGTATTCTCAATTTCCTTGTATTGATTAACATTACCTAACAAGCCCCAGGTGACTATTTTTCGGAATACTCAGGTACCTCAATAATTTATTAGCTTGTTATTGAATGACTACACCAGAAGAAGGCCTACATTGTTGTTGAAACACAGTCTGGCTTTTCAATTTTCAATTTAAGTTGACTTAAATTGAATGGTGCAGATCTCTTCCATATCGCTTACATTCACTGCTCCAACGTTTGTTGTTTTGCATTTGTCTATAATTCCTCTTAATGCTAGGGGGTTACGAAACAATGTGAAGTGCAAGGCCTTATTTTTATTTGCTAAACAATTTCAAACAGATTTTTCAAGAGTCTCACTCAATTTCTGCTGATGCCAATTTAACCTTGGTAGAGCATCCTACTGGAAGCTAAATAGCTCGTTATTAAATAATAATATAGTTAAGTTTAATATTAAAGATCTGCTCTCACACTTTTGGGAAAGGGCTTGTGAAGAAAAATCTTTTTGCAAGAACTGGGAGCTCTTTAAATTTGACGTGTCCAAATACCTTAGAAAATAGGGTAGTAATCTTGCTAAAACCAGAAGAGCTGAGGAGGAATTAAGATGAGGTCCCCAGCTGGCCTCTCTGGGGAGGAGAAGATGGAACTGATTGAGTTACAAAATAATCTGGATAATATACTGTTACTAGATTAAAAACAGAAGGAGCCTTTATTAGATCTAGGAAAATATTGTACTCTACAAATAACACTATCCATAAGTTAAACATTGATGGTTTTATTACAGATGACCAAACATGAATCGCTAAATACTGTAGCAATTTTTACAGGAAATTATATAGCTGAACCCATTAAATTTGAAGAGATTAAAGAACAATTAATCCCCAAGGGTTGATGGAATTACGTCAGAATTTTACAAATAAATTTGTATTCTTAATAATGACTATAAGATACTTAATACTTGCAAAAATAATTAAAGAAGTCCTGGATGCAATCATTGTTGAAACACAGTCTGGCTTTATGAGGAACAGACATATTTCTAACAATATCAGAGTAGTACTAGACATACTTGACTACTCAGACCTAATAACCGAGGATAGCTTCATATTATTTTTTAGATTTTTATAAAGCATTTGACACAGTAGAGCATCAGTTCCTCTTCCACTCCCTTGAAAAATTAGTTTTTTTTCTGTAAGGCTATTAAGACTCTCTATACAAATGGTAACAGCTCTATCAAACTGAAACATGGCACCTCACCTACAGTAGATTTGAGTTTAAGAGAGGAATTAGGCAAGGTTATCCTATCTCTCCGTATCTGTTTTTATTAATCACCCAACTTCGTACAATAATAGTCCTGTACAAGGTATTTCCATAGCTGGTAAAGAAATTATTATAAGCCAGCTGGCTAACGATACTACACTTTTTCTGAAAGACGCTAACCAAATTCCCATATCGATCAATAATAATACAATCCTTTTCCAAAGAATCTGGTCTATATCTTAACATTAATAAATGGGAAATCATGGCTGTTAAATATTGTGTGACACCTTCATGTTATGGTATTTCAGTGAAAGAAAAACTTACATATTAGGCATAACCATTACTAAGGATCAGAAGTCGAGGCTTACTGCATTTTAACCCTCTTATTAAACACATCTAAATCAATGGCTACAGAGTGACTTACCTTTTAATAGGAAGATTCATAATAATTAAGGCTGAAGGTATCTCTAGGCTAACATATAGCACTTTATATCGTGACGGTAAAATAAGGAAGGAGATAGACCAGATGCTTTTCAACTTTCTGTGGAGAAACTATACCCATTACATTAGGAAAACTGTTGTAATGAACACTTATGAGTATGGTGGGCTGAATTTTCTAGACTTACTACCTTATATAATACTTTTAAGATCAATTGGATAAAACAATTCCTAAATTTTACCTTTGGTGGCCTTAACTTCATGTTGGTTTGCAATTATAATATTGACAAAGTTCCAGTGAAACTCTATTTTTCATCGGCAGGTTTTCTTGTCATGGTCATTAATTTATAAGCATAATTTTCTCCACACAGATATTGTATATGGTATAATCGGGATATATTTTGTAAAACAAATACCCCTTTGTTTTTAGAATGTTGGTTCTGAAAATAATATCCTATTGGTCAGCCAACCTGTAAATGCAGAGTTTTTTTACTTAGTTATAAGGAATTCTTAGCACTTTACAAGATCCCTTTAACACCTAAATATTTTGCAATTGTTTTAGATGCCATTCCCTCGGGTGTTGTTTTATTATTCAGGAATGTCTCAATACCAGACCCTTGGAACCTACCTTCCATTAACCCTGTTGACTCATCAGTAGGAAAGATTTGTTTCTCTTTTGGTCCATTAAACAACAGAGCGATACGAACCTTGTTTCAGCAGGATGTTGTATCTATACCTTATGTCATTCCTTATTGGAATGGTTTTATAGATAATATCTGTTGGAAAAAAGTATGGATGTTGCCACACACATACCTTCTTGTGAACAAAATAAAGGATGTTTCTAAAGTATTCATAAATATTATCCTGCCAACCACTATATGAAGAAGTTTAAGAAAAACATAAACTCTAATTGTACCGTTTGTATTGACCATCCAGAAACGGTGTTGCATCTTTTTGGCATTGTATTCATGTAAGGAAACTGTGGCAAGACATAATTGAACACATTTATGAACATTTTACAATATTGTGGAGATATATACTGCTTGGATTCTTTAACTATGATAGAAAAAAGCTGAAGTATTTTTATGTAATTCATTTCATTAATCTTTTGGCCAAATTTCAGGATATGAATACTGACTATGTCCACTTCACCATCAGACCATTTTATTGGTAAACTAGACAGTATTGTAAAAGTTGTATCCAGAGGTAGAAAAATGATCTAGATCCTTTGAGGCTATGGAGGGATTCTTAGGGGGATCCTTAAATTGAGGCTATAGAGGCTATGGAGGGATCCTTAGGAGGGGTCCTTAAATTGTGGATTTAAAGGAAAACATGAGCATACATCAGCATACAATGACACCTTTGTTTTTATGCCCTGGATTTCTATCCCCTTGATATTATTGTTGGATCTTATTTTAACTTCTTATGACTGCAGGGGCACTATTGAGTAGCTTGGATGAAATGTGCCCAGAATAAAAGGCCTGCTCCTCAGTCTCAGTTGCTAATATATGCATATTATTAGTAGTATTGGATGGGAAACACTCTGAATTTTCTAAAACTGTTTGAATGATGTCTGTGAGTATAACATAACTCATATGGCAGGCAAAAACATGAGAAGAAATCCAAACAGGAAGTGAGAAATCTGAGGTTGGTATAATTTCAACCCATTCCCTATTGAAATCCCCTTGGGATATGTATGAAGATTCACTTCCTAGGGCTTCCACTAGATGTCAACCGCCTATAGAAATTTAAATGAGGCTTCTACTGTGTTGTGGGACTGAATAAGAGGGGAATTAATCAGACTACTGGCAGAGAGCCAGTTCCAGGTATCGCGCATAGCACATGATATCTTCATGTGTTCCGTTCCTCCTCAAGACACAAAGGATTTATGATAAAAACATCCTAATGATTGATTCTGTACTTAGTTTGAAATGTTTCTTCGACCTGTAATATAACCTTTTGAAGTTTTTGTCCGACGATTTGGTCGTCCAGCACCAGCGTTTGGATAGGTGTACCAAACTCGCTAACAAAAGTAGCTAATTGGACATAAATAACGGACATTATCGAACAAATCAAGCATTTATTGTGGACCTGGGATTCCTGGGAATGCATTCTGATGAAGATCATCAAAGGTAAGGGAATATTTATCATGTAATTTGTGGTTTATATTGACTCCAAAATGGCGGATAATGTTATTATATTTCTGAGTGCCGTCTCAGATTATTGCATGGCTTGCTTTTTCCGTAAAGTTTTTTTAAATCTGACACAGCGGTTGCATTAAGTAGAGGTATATCTATAATTCCATGTGTATAACTTGTATTATCATCTACATTTATGATGAGTATTTCTGTTGAATCGATGTGGCTATGCAAAATCACTGGATGTTTTTGGAACTAGTGAACGTAATGCGCCAATATAAACTCAGATATTTTGATATAAATATGAACTTTATCAAACAAAACATACATGTATTGTGTAACATGAAGTCCTATGAGTGTCATCTGATGACGATCATCAAAGGTTAGTGATTTATTTTATCTCTATTTGTGCTTTTTGTGACTCCTATCTTTGGCTGGGAAAATGGCTGTGTTCATTCTGTGGCTTGGTGGTGACCTAACATAATTGTTTGTGGTGCTTTCGCTGAAAAACATATTTGAAATCGGACACTGTGGTGGGATTAATAAGAAGATTACCTTTAAAACGATATAAGATACATGTATGTCTGAGGAATTTTAATTATGAGATTTCTGTTGTTTTGAATTTGGCGCCCTGCACTTTCACTGGCTGTTGTCATATCATCCCGTTAACGGGATTGCAGCCCATTAATAGCTAACATTTCGATGGCCATAATGAATAAATATGCTGATAATGGACAACCTTGTTTTACTCCCCTTAACAGTTTGATTCTTTCTGCGAAGTAGCCATTATTTACAATGTTACATCTATGGTTACCTTACATAACTTTAACCCATTGTATAAGAGATTCTCCAAAATGTAAATATTCAAGACATTTATACTGGCCAAAACAATATAAACATTTAAAGTGTTGGTCCCATGTTTCATGAGCTGAAACAAAGTATCCCAGAAATGTCCCATACACGTAAAAAGCTTATTTATGTTTACATCCCTGTGTCACAAAAGTGTGTATAGGTGGCAGGGAAGTCAGGTGCAGGAGAATAAACTTGTTAAATGGAGTTTTTAATAAAACAAAACAACTCCCAAACCATAAATACAAATTAAACAAATTAGGTACGAGGACCCAAACAACACGAAACTGAAACAAGAAACAACCTCTGACAAAGACATGATGGGAAATAGAGGGTTAAATACACAACAGGTTATGAAAGGGATTGAAACCAGGTGTGTAGGAAGACAAGACAAAACCATTGGAAAATGAAAAATGGATCTATGATGGCTAGAAGACCAGTGACGTCGTCCGCCGAGCACCACCCGAACAAGGAGAGGTATCGACTTCGGCAGAAGTCGTGACACCCTGTTAGTGAGCATTTCTCCTTTTCCAAAATAATCCATCCACCTGACAAGTGTGGCATATCAAGAAGCAGATTGAACAGCATGATCATTATAAAGGTATTTGTATTTATTATGGATCCCCATTAGCTGCGGCCAAGGCAGTAGCTACTCTTCCTGGTGTCCGGCAAAATTAGGGCAGTTATACAATTTTAAAAACATTACTATACATTCATAACAGATTTCACAACACACTAAGTGTGTGCCCTCAGGCCCCTACTCCGCTACCACATATCTACAACACAAAATTAGAGCGGATGTTATCATGTCTGTGCACCTAGTCTCAGTGCAGTAGGTGCTCTTATTCTCCATGGACTTTACAGTGTCCCAGAACTGAGTTTGTGCTACAGGATGCAAATTCAGTCGTATGTTTTTTTCCCCTTCTTTCTCTTCTTTTCACATGACATTTTTACCTTTGTTTACAAAGCAGTATATACAAAATCTGGCCATTTCTCTAAGCGAACCCTGAGGGCTTTTAAAGTCCTGTTATCACTGACACCCCAGACGCAAGGTATCAATCACCCTGGTGTAAAGCCACCCAGAGGAGTTGCAAATGACTTTGAACTCCTCCAGTAGCCGACTAGCGAACAACGAAAGGAGCGAGTGCATCTTCCAGAGAGATGTGGTAGCAACACACACACGTGCACACGCACGCATGCTCACGCACACACACACACACACACACAAGCCGTTAAAATTAGAGGAAATTACAGTGTAGTAGAGAGACATTAATGCTGTTGATGACTTTTGAGTGGACTTGGCATCTGTCACATCAGATCATAGACTGAAAGACTGTCAAGCACCATAATCCATTATGGACAATCTAATCAGGGTTTACAGTACATCTTAGAACTCTAACCAGCCATGTCAATCTGTCAGACTGGCCTCAAGTCATCCCAGTTCCAATGTGCATACCAAGCAAAGCAGTGTGGCCATTTGGCTTCCATTGGGCACACACTGGTTGAATCAGCTTTGTTTCCAAGTCATGTCAACGAAATTATGTTGAACCAACATGGAATTGACATCTGTGCCCTGTGGGATGCATGTTGATTAGAAATAATGAATATGATACGGAACTCATCTGCATTGTTTTTGCCAAAACACCAGAGTGCGCCAAATACAACAGATGTTGACCTTACCGTGAAATGCTTACTTACAAGCCCTTAACCAATAATGCAATTCAAGAAATAGTTAAGAAAATATTTACTAAATAAATTAAAGTAAAAAATCAATTAAGAAAGAACACAATAAAATAACAATAATGAGGCTATATACATGGGGTACCGGTACCGAGTCAATGTGTGAATCCAGCCAACATGTCAGATTTTAGAAAGGCTTTTCGGCGAAAGCATAAGAAGCTATTATCTGTAAACAAAGAGGGTAGCATATTTCAACCCTGCAGGCGCTACATAAAACGCCCATCCCATGGACGCCCTAGGAACTGAAAACAAGTTCCTAAGAAATATCGTTTCCCAATGAGAACTCAGTGAACAGACAGAGACCTCAAAAAAATAATTCTGAACGGTTAGTCCTCGGGGTTTTGCCTGCTACATAAGTGCTGTTATACTCGCAGGCATGATTCAAACAGTTTTAGAAACTTCAGAGTGTTTTCAATCCAAATCTACTAATAATATGCATATCTTAAATTCTTGGCATGAGTAGCAGGAAGTTGAAATTGGGCACGCTATTTATCCAAAAGTGAAAATGCTGCCCGCTATACCTTAACCTGTCTACGATACTGGTTCCCAATTGGGAATCAACCCTCCCACGTTCAGCTGAAACGGTGGCGCATGGAACGCAAAAATATTCTTAAAAATATTTAACCTCCACACATTAACAAGTCCAATAGCTCAAATGAAAGATAAACACCTTGTTCATCTAGCCAGCAAGTCAGATTTCTAAAATGTTTTACGGCGAAAACATAGCACATATATATGTAAAACCACCACCAGACACAGCTCATTTCAATAGCCAAAACATGCAATCAACAAACGCAGGATTAAAAAATAAATCGCTCACTAACCTTTTGAAAATCTTCATCAGATGACAGTAATATGACATGTTACACAGTACATTTTTTTTTTTCAATAATATGCCATTTATATCCATAAATGTCCATTTACAGTGAGTTCACGTTCAGAAATTACTCAAAAATGCCCGCAGGAAATCTATGTAGCGCGGCAAGATAACGTAAATAGACATCATAAACTTTGACTAAATATACATGTTCTACATATAGTTAGAAAGATACACTGCTTCTTTATGCAACCGCTGTGTTAGATTTATTTTTAACGTTACAGAAATCGCACACTATTCCATATGCTGAGATAGCGCTCAGTTCCAAGCTACATTTCCACGTAATGTTGGAGTCAACAGAAACACAGATTTAAGCATAAATATTCCCTTACCTTCGATGGTCTTCGTTCAGAATGTTCTGGAAGGCTTCATACTTACCCAATACATCGTTTGGTTTCAAGTCTTGCGTCTTTGTATTAGCTACTGCTAATAACATCAGCTGAAATGCACCCAAAACGTCCTCTGGTCCGGAAAAGTTGCGCATCAAAACTTCAAAATGACATATTATATGTTGACTAAACAGGTCAAACTAAGTGCAGAAGCAAGCTTTATGATGTTTTAGACACGCAAAACAAACTTCAATTCAATCGGCCATCGTCTGCTCTTCTCTTGAGTGCTGGAACAAAGGAATGGCTGGGACCAATTCGCGCCCATACGCACAGCCTATTCTCTCGTGGCACGCACTAATTTCACTCCCATAGGGTCAATTCTCGCGGGATTTGAACGATTCAAAGCTCTAATGAAAGAGGACATCTAGCGGAAGAGATAGAAAGTATCCCCAGAATCATAACTGGTTGGGAAGGGTGGGGGCCATGACGTCAAAGTTGCTCCAACTTTCATGGCCACAAAAACTAGTTTGGAAGAATGCCTGCCCTGTGAGTTCTGCTATACTTACAGACATAATTCCAACGGTTTTAGAATCTTTAGAGTGTTTTCTATCCAATAATAATTTTTATTTGCATATATTAGCAATTTTTGACAGATTTTTTTTCCAGTTTACTAGGGGTACCCAATCTCTCCAAAGGGGGCGTATGTCTGCCATATCCTTAACAGGTTTTAAGACTCCGGTACCGCTTGCCGTGCAGTAGCAGAGAGAACAGTCTATGACTTGGGTGTCTGTAGTCTTTGACAATTTTCCTCTGACACCGCCTGTAGGTCCCGGATGGCAGAAAGCTTGGCCCCAGTGATGTACTTGGCCGTACGCATTACCCTCTGTAGCGTCTTACAGTCAGATGCCGAGCAGTTGCCATACCAGGCAGAGATGCAACCGGTCAGGATGCTCTGTGCAGCTGTAGAACTTTTTAAGGATCTGGGGACCCATGCCAAAACATTTCAGTCTACTGAGAGGAAAAATATGTTGTTGCACCCTCTTCACGACTGTCTTGATGTGTTTGGACCATGATAGTTTGTTGGTGATGTGGACACCAAGAAACTTGAAACTCTCGACCCGCTCCACTACAGCCCCGTCGATGCCTGTTCGAACCTCCTTTTCCTCTAGTCCACGATCAGCTCCTTTGTCTTGCTCACATTGAGGGAGAGGTTGTTGTCCTGGCAGCACACTGTCAGGTCTCTGACCTCCTTCCTATAGGCTGCCTCATCATTGTCAGTGATCAGGCCTACCACTGGTGTGTCGTCAGCAAACTTAATGATGGTGATGGAGTCGTGCTTGGCCACGCTGTCGTGGGTGAACAGGGAGTAAAGGAGGGGACTTTGCACGCACCCCTGAGGGGCCCCAGTGTTGAGGATCAGAGTGGCAGATGTGTTCTTGCCTACCCTTACCACCTGGGGGGCGGCCCGTCATTAAGTCCAGGATCCAGTTACAGAGGGAGGTGTTTAGTCCCAGGGTCCTTAGCTTAGTGATGAGCTTTGAGGGTGTTGAACGCTGAGCTGTAGTCAATGAACAGCATTTTCACATGTTCCTTTTGTCCAGGTGGGAAAGGGCAGTGCTGAGTTAGATTGAGATTGCTGCATCTGTGCATTTGCTGGGGCTGTATGCAAATTGGAGTGGGTCTAGGGCTTCCAGGATGATGGTGTTGATTTGAATCATGACCACCCTCTCACAGCACTTCATGGCTACCGACGTGAATGCTACGGGTCGGTAGTCATTTTGGTAGGTTACCTTCACTTGAGACATGTAGGTATTACTGACTCGATCTAGGAAAATATCAGTGAAGACACTTGTCAGTTGGTCCGCGCATGCTCGGAATACACGTCCTGGTAATACGTCTGGCCCCGCGGCCTTGTGAATATTCTCCTGTTAAAGGTCTTGCTTACATCAGCTACAGAGAGCGCGATTATACAGTCGTCCAGAGCAGCTGGTGCTCTCATGCATGCTTCAGT
This sequence comes from Oncorhynchus mykiss, assembly GCF_057628025.1. NCBI lineage: Eukaryota > Metazoa > Chordata > Actinopteri > Salmoniformes > Salmonidae > Oncorhynchus > Oncorhynchus mykiss. The sequence goes on from NC_143032.1 coordinate 47,268,859, forward strand.
GTTGCTTGCCTTGAAGCGAGCAAAAAATGCATTTAGCTCGTCTGGTAGGCTCATAATAGTTTGTAAGCCCTGCCACATCCGACGAGTGTCAGAGCAAGTTTAGTAGGATTCAATCCAAGTCCCTAATTGATGCTTTGCCTTTTTGATGGTTCGTCTGAGGGCATACCAGGATTTCTCATAGTGTCCTGATTAGTGTCCCTTTCCTTGAAAGCATCAGCTCTAGCTTTTGTCTCGGTGCGGATGTTGCCTGTAATCCATGGCTATGGGTGTGTACGTATGTTTACTGTGGGGACAACGTCATTGTTGAAGCCGGTGACTGAGGTGGTATTCTCCTCAATGGACTTCGGATGAATCTCAGAACATATTCCATTCTGTGCCAGCAAAACATTCCTGTAGCGTAGCATCCGTGTCATCTGACCACTTCTGTATTGAACGAGTCATTGGTATTTCCTGCTTTAGTTTTTGCTTTTAAACAGGAACCAGAAGGATAGAATTATCGTCAATTTTCCAAATGGAGGGAGAGCTTTGTCTGCGTCTCTGTGTGTGGAGTAAAGGTGTTCTAGAGTTGTTTTTTCCTCTCGTTGCACCTTTAACATGCAGGTAGAAAATAGGTCAAACGGATTTAAGTTTCCCTGCATTAAAGTCCCCGGCCACCTGGAGCGCCGCCTCTGGATGAGCGTTTTCCTGTTTGCTTATGGCCGTATACAGCTCATTGAGTACGGTCTTAGTGCCAGCATCGGTTTGTGGTGGTATATAGACAGATACAACAAATACAGATGAAAACTATCTTGGTAAATATTGTGGTCTACAGCTTATCATGAAATACTCTACCTCAGGCGAGCAAATCCTTGAGACCTCCTTACATTTCGTGCACCAGCTGTTGTTTACAAATATACATAGACCGCCACCCCTTGTCTTACCAGAGGCCACTGTTCTATCCTGCAGAAATAGCATAAAACCCACCAGCTGTATGTTATCCATGTCGTGGGCAGCCATCCCCTCCAGCGCCATGAAATGACAGTCCATGGTATTGTTGATACCTTTAAACCAGCGATATGGAAGAACGAAATTTAAATTTTTGTAATTTAGCAGACATTCTTTTTCAATTATAGGGTTCATTGACCCGCTCAAGGACAGATTTTTCACCTCGTCAGCTCAGGGATTCAAACCAGCGACCTTTCAGTGACTGGCCCAACACTCTTAACCGTTAGGCTACCTGTCACCCATTCTCATACTAGGAAACTGTAGTTGACTGTTATTTCACTGAAGTATGTAAGTGTTGATCATAAATTAGAGTCATGGGGAAAGCTGCAAACACATTAGGAGAATGCCAGAAATGTCCATTAGCCTTCCGATGAGATCATTCCAACAGACAGTAGTAGATAATGTGTTTCTTAAAACTCGTGGGGTCTCTGTATTCTAGACTTCATTCCTTTGCATTTGGTATGGCTGATGTCGACCTTCTGCCAACATCTTCTAAGTTTCTAAACACATTGCTATGCATTGTCTGTTTTTCCCAGCTAATGCATTCTGTTCTGATTCATTCTGCCCTATAGAGTTGCTGTGAGCCCCTAACTGAACAGACTGGATTATTGTGATTACCACCAGTGGCTGAAACTTTTCCTTTCCTTCCCTCCAATGATAAAACATTTCCATTTGCTTTCCACTTAAATGAGAGCTTAATGTTCATTTATCGTTGTAGTTGCAGGCAGGGCTGGGTCAAGATGAGGGATAAGGAGATGTATAATAATACAAATAATGACAACACATTGAATTTAAATTTTAATGTATATTTTCTACCTAGTGGTTGGTATCTTATGGCAACATGGCTCCTAATTGATAGTTCTCCCCTGAGATGCATCTGCTCTCCACCACTGATTTCAATGTTCAATATAATTTAACTATTACGAACCCCATTACCACCTCGTGATTCATTAATTTATATTATATTTAAACATTGAAGTCTTGCAACCGACTGATAGCAACTTTTTTCTGTTTAATGTAATAACTTTGAAAACAGCACAGGCACCACCCACTCAGTGGCAGTTATTTGTTTTTTCACTCCCTTATGACATACACAAATTGTGAAGTGAAATGAAAAGAATTACCTGTTTCAAAAAATTATAAAAAATAAAAACAGAAACGTGATGCGTGCATATGTATTCACCCCCTTTGCTATGAAGCCCCTAAATAAGATCAAAATAAGATCTGGTGCAACCAATTACCTTCAGAAGTCACATAATTAGTTAAATAAAGTCCACCTGTGTGCTATCTAAGTGTTACGTGATCTCAGTTTTTATTTTTTTTATTTTTTTATTTCACCTTTTTTTTTAACCAGGTAGGCTAGTTGAGAACAAGTTATCATTTGCAACTGCGACCTGGCCAAGATAAAGCATAGCAGTGTGAACAGACAACACAGAGTTACACATGGAGTAAACAATTAACAAGTCAATAACACAGTAGAAAAAAGAGAGAGTCTATATACATTGTGTGCAAAAGGCATGAGGAGGCTATAAATAGGCCATAGGAGTGAATAATTACAATTTAGCAGATTAACACTGGAGTGATAAATGATCAGATGAACATGTGCAGGTAGAGATACTGGTGTGCAAAAGAGCAGAAAAGTAAGTAAAATAAAAACAGTATGGGGATGAGGTAGGTAAATTGGGTGGGCCATATACCGATGGGCTATGTACAGCTGCAGCGATCGGTTAGCTGCTCAGATAGCAGATGTTTAAAGTCGGTGAGGGAGATAAAAGTCTCCAACTTCAGAGATTTTGCAATTTGTTCCAGTCGCAGGCAGCAGAGAACTGGAAGGAAAGGCAGCCAAATGAGGTTTTGGCTTTAGGGATGATCAGTGAGATATACCTGCTGGAGCGCGTGCTACGGGTGGGTGTTGCCAGCGTGACCAGTGAACTGAGATAAGGCGGAGCTTTACCTAGCATAGACTTGTAGATGACCTTTAGCCAGTGGGCCTGGTGACGAACATGTAGCGAGGGCCAGCTGACTAGAACATACAGGTCGCAGTGGTGGGTGGTATAAGGTGCTTTAGTAACAAAACGCATGGCACTGTGATAAACTGCATCCAGTTTGCTGAGTAGAGTATTGGAAGCTATTTTGTAGATGACATCGCCGAAGTCGAGGATCGGTAGGATAGTCAGTTTTACTAGGGTAAGTTTTGCGGCATGAGTGAAGGAGGCTTTGTTGCGAAATAGAAAGCCGACTCTAGATTTGATTTTGGATTGGAGATGTTTGATATGAGTCTGGAAGGAGAGTTTGCAGTCTAGCCAGACACCTAGGTACTTATATATCCACATATTCTAAGTCGGAACCATCCAGGGTGGTGACGCTAGTTGGGCGTGCGGGTGCAGGCAGCGAACGGTTGAAAAGCATGCATTTGGTTTTACTAGCGTTTAAGAGCAGTTGGAGACCACAGAAGGAGTGTTGTATGGCATTGAAGCTCGTTTGGAGGTTAGATAGCACAGTGTCCAAGGAAGGGCCAGAAGTATACAGAATGGTGTCGTCTGCGTAGAGGTGGATCAGGGAATCGCCCGCAGCAAGAGCAACATCATTGATATATACAGAGAAAAGAGTCGGCCCGAGAATTGAACACTGTGGTACCTACATAGAGACTGCCAGAGGACCGGACATCATGCCCTCCGATTTGACACACTGAACTCTGTCTGCAAAGTAGTTGGTGAACCAGGCAAGGCAGTCATTAGAAAAACCGAGGCTACTGAGTCTGCCGATAAGAATATGGTGATTGACAGAGTCGAAAGCCTTGGCCAGGTCGATGAAGACGGCTGCACAGTACTGTCTTTTATCGATGGCGGTTATGATATCGTTTAGTACCTTAAGCGTGGCTGAGGTGCACCCGTTTACATACACTTGTTCTGAAAGGCCCCAGAGTCTGCAACTGGCCAGGTCGCAATTGCAAATGAGAACTTGTTCTCAACTAGCCTACTTGGTTAAATAAAGGTGAAATAAAAAATACATTTAAAAAAACCTACATTTAGGCACATTGCACACACACACACACCACACCCAAATTTATAGAAAGTACCGATACAGTCCTATTTCTGCAGGCGTTTACCTGGTATTCATTAAGACACTTTATGATAATGATGGATTCAATCTGGCACTTTTTTGAAGTAACTTCCTCATCCCAAAGAATAGGGGTACTTGTTTAATTTAATCACAAAGAAAACAAACCATAATTATTAAGCATGTTTATCATTTACGCATGTACAGTTAATACAAGGTAAAAAAAAAATTGGCCCAGCGTCGTCAGGGTTAGGAAGGGTTTGGGTGGCAGGGATATCCCTGTCTCATCGCGCACTAGTGACTCCTGTGGTTGGGCTGGGCGCAGTGCACGCTGACCAGGTCGCTAGGTGTACGGTGTTTCCTCCTACACATTGGTGCGGCTGGCTTCCGGGTTGGATGCGCGCTGTGTTAAGAAGCAGTGCAGCTTGGTTGGGTTGTGTTTCGGAGGACGCATGGCTCTCGGGCTTCGCTTCTCCCGAGTCCGTGCGGGAGATGTAGAGATGAGACAAGACAGTAACTACTAACAATTGGATACTACGAAAAGGGGGTAAAAAAAAATGACGTATCTGTTTTTCTGCATAATTTAAGAGGGTGTGTATTGTATTGTACCTTTAAACTATCACAAAAAAAATCACTTATAAAAATGCAGTCTGTCCAAAAAGAGCTGTCCTCCTTCATTTCTACCAGAATGCTCTGCTAATTGACAAACAGAACAGTGGTTTCAGACCAGTGGAATTGCGCTTTCGTAATAAAATAAGTTCTTCCCAACATAGAGGCTCATCATTTCTTCCTGATATGAGGTAAAAAGGAGTTTCCCTCTGTTCATTTTTTACTTTTAATGGCTTTGCATCATAGTTACTGCTTACTGTACATACCCCATCTTTCCTCTGCTCACCTGATGAATATGCATCTGGCCAACCATTATCTTAACATTGTACAAGATCAGTACAGTTCAGCTTAACGACAATTAGATTAGAGCTTTCTCCTCATTTTTGCTGATATACAGCCATGACCATTGCACTCACTATCAGTTTCTCAATTAGACACAGCCTCCCTACCACTGAATGGATCTATCGTTCAGTATTGTCCTAAATACGCTCTCACTGTGGTGTGAGGGAAAGGTGCAGATATCAGTGAGGAAATTCAATGAATGCTGACACAGAGCAGCAGGGTGGCCTGTGTGTTATACCCTCTTGGCTAAAGGATCAGACAAACAAACACGCAAGACGGAGTCTTAATCACCCAGCTAAGGAGGAGTAAGTTGACTACTGATTCCGGAGCACAAAGAGTCCCCTCTGGCCATTTCAATAGATATGCTGGACTGTTTAAAAAGACAAAGAAGGACATGTCACCAAGACACATTGGGTGTTTCTGTACGATAACGTAATTATGTTAGGGAGTTTTTTCAGTGAAAGTAATCAACATAAGGAAGTTCTTTGTAGCTGTAACGGCTGATGAAAGGAGAGAACCAAGGTGCAGCGTGGCAAGTGTTCATGCTTTTATTTGAACTGAACACTGAAATAACAACATTAACAAAGAGAATGAATGAAAACTGAAACAGCCCTGTCAGGTGCAGAAACACAAAACAGAAAATAACTACTCACATAACCCATGTGGGAAAAAGCTACCTAAGTATGGTTCTCAATCAGAGACAACGATAGACAGCTGTCCCTGATTGAGAACCATACCCGGCCAAAACAAAGAAATACAAAACATAGAAAAAAGAACATAGAATGCCCACCCAAATCACACCCTGACCAAACCAAAATAGAGACATAAAAAACTCTCTACGGTCAGGGCGTGACAGTAGCCAGCTATCGATATACGGTATAGCCCAGTTTTGCACTATAGATGTGCAGCTTTGCCACATCAAAGTAGGAACCCAGTAGGAAATATGCCTGAAGCCATTTTGAAGCTCAACGGTAAGCCGCAGTATCTGGTTTCCTTATTACAGACCTATTTGTATGGATTGGTGCTCTCCCAAAGAATTATGTACAGTATGAGACATCCTCCTCTTGATTTGGGCCAACTCTTATAGCTTTCAGGGATTATTCTCCCATGGCTGTGGGGTCCAAAAGTCAAACGATTTTCTTTTTTTTTCTTCCGTGCAGCCCTCCCCTACCCCAAAAGCTTGCCATTTACTTCATAAGTCTGGTTTATGGGTTTGGATGACCATGTGCTAAATGGGCTCTCAGCAGTGTACTCTGGTAAACAAAGCAATCACGGTGTATTTATTCCTCTTCTCACTATTTATATATTTAACTCTACTTTAACTCTGCATTGTTGGACAAGGACCCATAAGTAAGCATTTTACTGTTAGTCTACACCTGTTTACGAGGCATGTGACCAATAACATTTGATTTGAATAGACCCATCCAGAGGCAATATTTACCATTGATTAAACAGAAAAACATGACACTATTTATGTATGGATGACAATCATAGCAGGTCAATGGCGAAACGGCACCAACTCCCTCCTGAGTATGCTTGAGAGCATTCCGTGTTTGTCTTGAAGGTGAGCTATTTCACCACTCTTATCTCTGGCACCTTGTGCCAGCTGCTGTTTGCAGATGCCTGTCAGATTGAATCCACTGTATGTGTGGTAAGAACATTACAAGGGGTCACTTTGAATGTCAGGAAGTTTGCTTTAGCATTAACATCACACAGGATATCCAAATGTGAGGCAAAAACAACAACACTGGTATACATTATGTAACTGTCTGTCTGCCCAAAGACTGATCTAGGACCATTGGTCTTTTCCCATCCCCAAGTGGAAGACCAAACAGTCTTGACATCTGCACTGACCTTCTAGAGAACGGGGAGTTCTCATTGTCTTCCATCCCCGGTAAAGCCTCAGGACAGAAGGCCAATTAGGGGTTTGGCACTGAGGAGGAGCAGGTACATTTCCTGCATGATTTTTTTAAATATAAATCCACTTGGTAAATGTTCCCCATTAAAATAAATACATTAAGGATGAGCTAAGTAGATACCGACTGCAGTGATAGAAAATCCTGCTCCTCTGGTGTGTGTGTGTGTGTGTGTGTGTGTGTGTGTGTGTGTGTGTGTGTGTGTGTGTGTGTGTATAATGCTCGAACCAGGCCTTTTTGTCATGTACTGTAATTAAATGAATTCGCTGCAGCGTCAGCCTCATTATTCCCAGCCGGCAGGAGGGTCAAGGTTTTTAATTAGGTGACAGGCTTTTAGCATGAGACACGTATCCTGGAGCCTGCATGCACTCCCTGTATCCACAGCACAGGTACACCGTTAATGCCAACACCCCTGCTCAAGTCACACCAGAGGGTCAGATGAGAGAACTTCATGATTTTCATTATCCCTCTACTTTGGTACAGAGATCTGAGCTAGCTTCCCCTCTGCCTTCTTCCTCATAGGGTATGTGTTTCAATTGACACTCTATTTACTATATTGTGTACTAGCTTTGACCATTTCAAATTTCCCTTCTGCCTCCCTCCAAATAGAAAACTGCAGCGCAGTTATAGTCAAATCGAGGACATGCTTCCTCTGTTTGAGTAAGGGCCACATCTTAGAACAGCTCAGATCCAAGGTTTTCTGCTCAAGTGGATTATTGTGTGTATAGTGTATCAGGGTAAGCTGTGCTCAGGGAGCTATTCAACCACCGCCTGACAATTAATAGCTTGATAGCCTCCCAAATGGCACCGATAAGCATTATGTAGTACAAGCATATACTGGCCTTGTACAGGAGAATGTACAGTAGCTCTGTTACAGGCAAGAGCTCCTAAAAGCATCTGACTTAATTCTTAATAATCATGCCTGGAATGGACCTCTTGAACTTGGGAAAGCTCCCATGCTATTGTTAATATACAGTACCAGTCAAAAGTTTCGACCCAACTACTCATTCTACATTGTAGAATAATAGTGAAGACATCAAAACTATGAAATAACACATATTGAATCATGTAGTAAACAAAAAAGTGTTAAACAAATCAAAATATATTTTATATTTGATATTCTTCTAAGTAGCCACACTTTGCCTTGATAATGCTATGCACAGTCTTGGGAATCTCTCAACCAGCTTCATAAGGTAGTCAACTGGAATGCATTTCAATTAACAGGTGTGCCTTGTTAAAAGTTAATTTGTGTAATTTCTTTCCTTCTCAATGCATTTGAGCCAATCAGTTTTGTTGTGACAAGGTATGGATGGTATACAGAAGATAGCCCTATTTGGCAAAAGACCAAGTCCATTTTATGTCAAGAACAGCTCAAATAAGCAAAGATATGAAGGTCGGTCAATACGGAAAATTTCAATAACTTTCAAAGTATCTTTAAGTTCAGTCACAAAAACCATCAAGCACTATGATGAAACGTGCTCTCATGAGGGCCGCCACAGGAAAGGAAGACCCAGAGTTACCTCTGCTGCAGAGGATAAGTACATTAGAGTTAACTACACCTCAGATTGCAGCCCAAATAAATGCTTCACAGAGTTCAAGTAACAGACACATCTCAACATCAACTGTTCAGAGGAGACTGCGTGCATCAGGCCTTCATAGTCAAATTGCTGCAAAGAAACCACTACTAAAGGACACCAATAATAAGAAGAGACTTGCTTGGGCCAAGAAACACGAGCAATGGACATTAGACCAGTGAAATCTGTCCTTTGAACTGATGAGTCCACATTTGAGATTTTTAGTTCAAACCGCCATGTCTTTGTGACATGCAGAGTAGCTGAACGGATGATCTCCACATGTGTGGTTCCCACCGGGAAGCATGGAGAAGGAGGTGTGATGATGTGGGGGTGCTTTGCTGGTAATACTGTCAGTGATTTATTTTAAATTCAAAGCACACTTAACCAATATGGCTATCACAGCATTCTGCAGCGATACACCATTCCATCTGGTTTGCATTTTTATTTTATTTTTTACCTTTAACTAGGCAAATTCTTATTTACATTGATGGCCTACCCACCCAGCCAAACCCTCCCCTAACCCAGACGACGCTGGGCCAATTGTGCACCGCCTATGAGACTCCCAATCACGACCGAATGTGACACAGCCTGGGAACGAACCAGGGTCTGTAGTGACTCCTATAGCACTGCATAGCAGTGCATTATATCACTGCACCACTCTGGAGCCCTACAAGTGGAACTTTCATTTGTTTTTCAGTAGGACAATGACCCAAAACACACCTCCAGGCTGTGTAAGTGCTATTTGACCAAGTAAAGTGATGGAGTTCTGCATCAGATGACCTGGCCTCCACAATCACCCAACCTCAACCCAATTGAGATAGTTTGGGATGAGTTGGACCGCAGAGTGAAGGAAAAGCAGCCACAAGTGCTCAGCATATGTGGGCACTCCTTCAAGACTGTTGGAAAAGCATTCCTCATGAAGGTGGTTGAGAGTAAGCCAAGAGTGTGTAAAGCTGTCAAAGGCAAATAATCTAAAATCAAAAATCTATCTAACACTTTTGATTACTACATGATTCCATATGTGTTATCAAAACTATGAAATGTCTTCACTATTATTCTATGTAGAAAAATAGTAAAAATAAAGAAAAGCCCTTGAATGAGTAGGTGTGTCCAAACTTTTGACTGGTACTGTACAATCTTATGACAGTTGTAATATTTCCATTAGTCGCTGTATGCTCATCTGCCCTTATTTCCAAGACTCATCTGAGGCGTACATTTATTTTATGTAAAAACAGATCCACCTCAAAATGTCCCTTCCCTTTAGGTTAGGCTCAATTCCATTGTGAGTACTTGACACTTCACCGTTCACAGTTTAAAGAAGCAGTCAGTAGTTCTGTCTCCCCCTTTCTCCTGTGTGACTCACCAGCAGTGAACTCCCCTAGTATTGAGGTGTTCAATGTCACTGCCTGTCTTGGCCTTGTCGGACAGCACCAGGTGAAACAGGAGATAGAGGAGAGGGGAAGGAGTGATGGGGTTAGAGGAGAGGTAAAGGAAATGAAAGGAAAAGTGGAGAACAGTAGAGGAGAGGAACAAGGGGGGCTCATTCTGTTCGACAGCTCCCTGCTGGTGCAGCCCAGGCCTGTACTCCCAGTGAGCCTTTCCTCTCTCTCTGCTGCATGAACGGATAAAAGTTGTCAAATATTGTCTCTGTTCAGCAGAGTGTGCTTTTCCAATCCCAACCCAAGTGGCTAACAGGGCCAGAGGTGGCAGAGATGCCAAGATATGAATGTCTGCTTTTGAGTTGTCTTATGTCAGATTCAAGGGCACGACGGTAGAATGGGATATGAGAGGTGACTACTTGCCTGGCTTTCAAATTATTTCAAATAGTGATACACACACAGACACACACACAGCTCAATGTGGCTGCTTTGGTATTGCGTTACAAAGGGTAAGCAGCAGAATGTTTAGGCTCACAGGAAAAGTGTGGAGCCCCAGTATTCTCTGCTCTTCCTCGGCTAGATGTGTTCAGAGGGTTCTCATCTCTACAATAAAGGCTAATAATTCTTGCAGACAAGCGACATTGTTGCTTTGGTGTAACATATTTATCTTGTGCAGCATGGCGCAGTAGGCTGTAATCCTTTGTGCACATTAATTATCTTTAAAATAAAGATGACAATGCCTGCAGAGGATGCTGTGGGGGATAGGATAGGGAGTAGCTCCAGACTGTGGATGGGCCAGGCTGGGCCTAGTTTTAACAGGCTGAATTCTCCACTGCAGATGTGGCACTAAATCAATGACTGGCTGTATTTCTCATATCCTCTATGACACTGTGCCCCCACAAATGTTTTTAAAAAATAAACTGTTGCAATATGTATTCCTGATGTATTTTGTTATGTCATGTTCACGTTTTGTGACGTGATGGTCAGGTTGTATACTGATAAAATTACTTTTTTAAACATATTCTTACAGTCCAGACAAACACATTCTTAACTTGTTGCAATCTGGTTGCAATCTTTCCCAGACCGTCTTAATTGAGTCATGACTGACATCTCTACCTGGTTGTAATCTGGTAATTTGGCTTCTCGACAATCACAAAGAACTGTTTATAACCATCCTATTCCAAATTGTGTCCACTAGATAACTGTATAAATCAAATCAAATGTATTTATATAGTCCTTCGTACATCAGGTGATATCTCAAAGTGCTGTACAGAAACCCAGCCTAAAACCCCAAACAGCAAGCAATGCAGGTGTAGAAGCATGGTGTATAGAGTACATACAGTACCAGGATGCAATATATACTGCATGAGGAAGCTGACATTACGACCATGCTATCAGTATGTGCCATTTGTAAGAGAAGAGACAAGGAATAGGCAGGAAACATTACTCTGGGGTCACACAAGTAGAAACAAATTGAAATGGCATTTGAAAAACAGCAAAAAATATAATAACAAAAAATAACTCTGAACGGCTATAAAAAATGTAAGAAAATGCCTGCAAAGCAAAGCTTTCAATGTGGCAGTGACAGGGTGCCTGCGTCCTAGTCTTTGCCCCTCCTGTGTCAATCACTTAATTTGTCATTATAGCTAACTGTCTGAAGTGCAATGGTATAGTAGTTCATGCATGCAGATACACATGCGCATAAATGCACACACACACACACACACACACACACACACACACACACACACACACACACACACACACACACACACACACACACACACACACACACACACACACACACTCAAACAAACAAACACTAGTTCTCCCACAGTTGAGAGAGCTATTGTGTGGAGACGCCTAGCCAATGCACAGATGATTGAGCTGCAAGCCAGACCCAGTTTATTTTCTGTCCCACTCTCCTTTCCTCCCCTGCAGAGATGCTTGCCTCAGCACCATGATGCAAAAGAGGAGAAACACAAAATGCAGATTCGGAGAGGAGTTGGTTTTCCAAACCCCTTGTCAGCCCAAAGCAGTCGGAAGTGAAATATTGCAAAGCCTACTGTAGTTAGGTTATATTCTACGACAATGGAGGTCGTTAGTATGTCTTGGATATTTCACGATTTCTGTGTTTAAGGATTGTGAGACAGACTGAAGTGGACTGAATAATTTGTCTAGTGATGAGAGTAGTTTGCTATGAGTAGATGGGTAAGAATTGGATTCATTGAGGTGAGGTTGGATCCTAAATAGTTTTTGCCCATCTCAATCAACGATTTATTCACAAGTTGAAAGGGAAATTATGTACAGTATTTCAAGATATCAATTTTTATTTTGATGTTGATGTAAATAGAATCTATGCACAAGTTTGAGTTACACACAAATATCTCATGTTGGGATTAAGACTAACAGTTTATCTTGCTTTAGTTACTATACCTACACTGATGTGATCCATTCTGGATGCAGTCCTAAACCCTTTTTTAAGGTCTATATATACTGAACAAAAATATAAACACAACATGCAACAATGTCAAAGATTTTACTGAGTTATAGTTCATATAAGGAAATCAGTCAATTAAAATAATTGAATTATGCGCTGACCTATGGATTTCACATGACTGGGAATACAGATATGCATCTGTTGGTCACAGATACCTTAAAAAAAAGGTAGAGGTGTAGATCAGAAAACCAGTCAGTATCTGGTGTGACCACCATTTGCCTCATGTAACGCAACACGCCCTTCAATTGGAGTTGATCAGGCTGTTGATTGTGGCCTGTGGAATGTTGTCCCACTCATCTTCAATGGTTGTGTGAAGTTGCTGGATATTGGTGGGAACTGGAACACAGTGTCGTACACATCGAACCAGAGCATCCCAAACATTCTCAATGGGTGACATGTCTGGTGAGTATGCAGGCCATGGAAAAACTGGGACATTTTCAGCTTCCAGGAATTGTCTAGAGATCTTTGCGACTTGGGGCCGAGCATTATCACTCTGAAAAAAATGAGGTGATGGCAGCGGATCAATGGCACGACAATGGTCCTCAGGATCTCATTATGGTATATCTGTGCCCACACAATGCCATACACGTGGTCTGCGGTTGTGAGGCCAGTTGAGCATACTGCCAAATTCTCCAAAACAACGTAGGAGGCAGATTGTTGATGAGAAATGCTCTGGTGGATATTTCTGTAGTCCGCATGCAAATTGCACCCTCCCATCTGTGGCATTGTGCACATTTTAGAGTGGTCTTTTATTGTCCCCAGCACAAGGTGCACCTGTGTAATTATAATGCTGTTTAATCAGCTTCTTGATATGCCACACCTGTCAGGTGGATGGAGTATCTTGGCAAAAGAAAAATGCTCACTAACAGGGATGGTAATACATTTGTGCACAAAATCTGAGAGAAATAAGCATCTTGTGCATATAGAACATTTCTAGGATATTTTATGTCAGCTCATGAAACATGGAAGCAACACCTTACACGTTGCATTGGCATGCTGACTGCAGGAATTCCCACCAGAGCTGTTGCCAAATAATTTGCTTATTTCTCTACAGTACCATAAGCTGCCTCCAATGTAGTTTTAGAGTATTTGGCAGTAGATCCAACAGGCCTCAGCTGCAGACCACGTGTAACCACGCCAGCCCAGGACCACCACATCTGGCTTCTTCACCTGTAGGATCATCTGAGACCAGCCACCCGGACAGCTGATGAAACAGTGGGTTTGCACAACCAAAGAATTTCTGCACAAACTGTAAGAAAGCATCTCAGACCGCTTGGCTTTTCCCACATTTTGTTACATTACAGCCTTATTCTAAAATGGATTAAATAGTTTTTCCCCTCATTCATCTACACATAATACCCCATAATGACAAAGCAAAATGAGGTTTTTAGAAATTAGTGCAGATTTATTAAAGATAAAAAATGGAAATATGACATTTACAGTGCCTTGCGAAAGTATTCGGCCCCCTTGAACTTTGCGACCTTTTGCCACATTTCATGCTTCAAACATAAAGATATAAAACTGTATTTTTTTGTGAAGAATCAACAACAAGTGGGACACAATCATGAAGTGGAACGACATTTATTGGATATTTCAAAAAAATTTAACAAATCAAAAACTGAAAAATTGAGCGTGCAAAATTATTCAGCCCCCTTAAGTTAATACTTTGTAGCGCCACCTTTTGCTGCGATTACAGCTGTAAGTCGCCTGGGGTATGTCTATCAGTTTTGCACATCGAGAGACTGACATTTTTACCCATTCCTCCTTGCAAAACAGCTCGAGCTCAGTGAGATTGGAGGAGAAGAGCATTTGTGAACAGCAGTTTTCAGTTCCTTCCACAGATTCTCGATTGGATTCAGGTCTGGACTTTGACTTGGTCATTCTAACACCTGGATATGTTTATTTTTGAACCATTCCATTGTAGATTTTGCTTTATGTTTTGGATCATTGTCTTGTTGGAAGACAAATCTCCGTTCCAGTCTCAGGTCTTTTTCAGACTCCATCAGGTTTTCTTCCAGAATGGTCCTGTATTTGGCTCCATCCATCTTCCCATCAATTTTAACCATCTTCCCTGTCCCTGCTGAAGAAAAGCAGGCCCAAACCATGATGCTGCCACCACCATGTTTGACAGTGGGGATGGTGTGTTCAGCTGTGTTGCTTTTACGCCAAACATAACGTTTTGCATTGTTGCCAAAAAGTTCAATTTTGGTTTCATCTGACCAGAGCACCTTCTTCCACATGTTTGGTGTGTCTCCCAGGTGGCTTGTGGCAAACTTTAAATGACACTTTTTATGGATATCTTTAAGAAATGGCTTTCTTCTTGCCACTCTTCCATAAAGGCCAGATTTGTGCAATATACGACTGATTGTTGTCCTATGGACAGAGTCTCCCACCTCAGCTGTAGATCTCTGCAGTTCATCCAGAGTGATCATGGGCCTCTTGGCTGCATCTCTGATCAGTCTTCTCCTTGAATGAGCTGAAAGTTTAGAGGGACGGCCAGGTCTTGGTTGATTTGCAGTGGTCTGATACTCCTTCCATTTCAATATTATCGCTTGCACAGTGCTCCTTGGGATGTTTAAAGCTTGGGAAATCGTTTTGTATCCAAATCCGGCTTTAAACTTCTTCACAACAGTATCTCGGACCTGCCTGGTGTGTTCCTTGTTCTTCATGATGCTCTCTGCGCTTTTAACGGACCTCTGAGACTATCACAGTGCAGGTGCATTTATACGGAGACTTGATTACACACAGGTGGATTGTATTTATCATCATTAGTCATTTAGGTTAACATTGGATCATTCAGAGATCCTCACTGAACTTCTGGAGAGAGTTTGCTGCACTGAAAGTAAAGGGGCTGAATAATTTTGCACGCCCAATTTTTCAGTTTTTGATTTGTTAAAAAAGTTTGAAATATCCAATAAATGTCGTTCCACTTCATGATTGTGTCCCACTTGTTGTTGATTCTTCACAAAAAAATACACTTTTATATCTTTATGTTTGAAGCCTGAAATGTGGCAAAAGGTCGCAAAGTTCAAGGGGGCCGAATACTTTCGCAAGGCACTGTATATAAGTATTTAGACCCTTATTTTCAGTTTAAACACCTTTGACAGCGATTACAGCCTTGAGGATGATGGGTATGATACTACAAGCTTGGCACACCTGTATTTGGGGACTTTCTCCTATTATTTTCTGAAGATCCTCTCAAGCTCTGTCAGGTTGGATGGGAGGTGTCGCTGCACATCTATTTTCAGGTCTCTCTAGAGATGTTAGATCGGGTTCAAGTACGGGCTCTGGCTTGGCCACTCATGGACATTCAGAGACTTGTCCTGAAGCCACTGCATTGTCTTGGCTGTGTGCTTAGGGTCGTTGTCCTGTTGGAAGGTGAACCTTCGCCCCAGTCTGAGGTCCTGAGCATTCTGGAGCAGGTTTTCACCAAGGATCTCTCTGTACTTTGCTCCCTTCAATTCTCCCTCGATCCTGACTAGTCTCCCAGTTCCTGCCACTGAAAAACATCCCCCATAGCATGATGCTGCCACCACCATGTTTCACTGCAGGGATTTTGCCAGGTTTCCTCCAGACATGACGCTTGGCATTCAGGCCCAAGGGTTCAATCTTGGTTTCATCTGACCAGAGAATCTTGTTTCTCATGGTCTGAGTCCTTTCATTGCTGTTTGGCAAACTCCAAGTGGGCTGTTATGTGCCTTTTCCTGAGGAGTGGCTTCTGTCTGGCCAGTCTACCATAAAGGCCTGATTGGTTTAGTGCTACAGAGATGGTTGTCCTTCTGGAAGGATGTCTCATCTCCACAGAGGAACTCTGGAGCTCAATTAGAGTGACCAACAGGTTCTTGGTCACCTCCCTGACAAAGGTCCTTATCCCCAGATTGCTCAGTTTGACCAGGCGGCCAGCTCTAGGAAGAGTCTTGGTGGTTCCAAACTTCTTCCATTTAAGGATGATTGGGGCCGACTGTGTTCTTGGGGACCTTCAATGCTGCAGACATTTTTTGGTACTCTTCCCCAGATCTGTGCCTCGACACATTCCAGTCTCGGACAGTTCCTTCGACTTCATGGCTTGGTTTTTGCTCTGACATGCACTGTCAACTGTCAAACCTTATATAGACAGGTGTGTGCTGTCCAATCATTTGAATTGACCACAGATGGACTCCAATCAAGTTGTAGAAACAGCTCAAGGATGATCAATGGAAACCTGAGTTCAATTTCGAGTCTCATAGCAAAGGGTCTGAATACCTTTGTAAAATAAAATCTAAAACCTGTTTTCATTTGGTCATTGTGTGTAGATTGATGATGAAAATGTTCTCATTCTTAGAATAAGCCTGCAACGTAACAAAATGTGAAAAAAGTCAAGGGGTCTGAATACTTTCCGACTGCATTGTATGTCACCCATTGAGCATGTTTGGGATGCTCTGGATCTGTGTACGACAGCTTGTTCCAGTCCCTGCCTATATCCAGCAACTTTGCATAGTCATTGAAGAGGAGAGGGACAATATTCCACAGTCCACAGTCAACATCCTGATCAACTCTATGCGAAGGAGATGTTGCGCTGCATGAGGCAAATGGTGGTCACACCAGATACTGACTGGTTTTCTTATCCAAGCCTTTACCTTTATCTTTAAGATATCTGTATTACCAGTCATGTGAAATCCATAGATTAAGGCCAAATGTCTTTATTTCAATTGGCTGATTTCCTTACATGATCTGTAACTCAGTAAAATCTTTGAAATTGTTGCATGTTGCATTCATCTTTTTTGTTCAGTGTAGTATGACTTTGCTCATAAATTATTTGTGAAGCATCTATGTAGTGCTTTTGAAGCCTTTATGAATGTTCTATAAAACCTGTAGAAATTGTTTGTGTAAAGTCGGTCCTAATCTCATGCTATTCTCTCTGTGTCTCTCACCTGTCTCCCCAGAGGATGGGCTGTAGCTACTTCCTGTGCACCATTCTGTTCTTTGTGGCTGTCCTCCTGGCCATCATGGCAACGGGTACCATCCTACTCATGAACCACTACCAAGCTCCACCCCCCGGCACCAACGACGGCCCCCCACTCATCTCCACCAACCACGACGAGGGCAACGCCCTGGTGACAGTCGAGCGGGGCGATGGTTCGCGCATCAACATCTTCATCGACCCCAACTGCCCCGACTACAACAACAACTTTATGCGGATGGAGGCCGTGCAGACGTCACTGCTCCATTCGCTGACCGACCATGACACGGACCTGAAGTCAGTGAAGGGCCAGGACCGAGCCCTGCTGGTGAAGCTGGCTGAGGAGGTGGCCAAGCTATCGGGCCACGCCAGCCAGCTTAAGTTGGAGTACGAATCTCTGAGGCGAGGCCAGGGGAACCTGGGACAAGAGCTCAACACTCTGCAGACGGAGCAAGGCCGTCTTATACAGGTTAGAGGCTCTCCCTAAAGGCTCCATAGGCCCCAAAGCCCCATTCCACCACTTACCCAGTGAAAGTGGGAGGTTGATGCTTTCTTTTCTTAGTGTATTTTATCCAAAGCCATTTCTACAACTCTCCCATTTTTTTCCCAACTGAGTATGTTCTGTACTGGAGTAAGCCTGGTTAATGAGCCAGGTTACTGTGCTCAAGGGCATAACTGCACTATTCTCCATCTGAATTTCAGGCCAACAGCCTTCTGGTAAACCTTCTGATAACTATGTATGTAGGCCTACCATTTAATGCTTGGCTCTACTGCTGCATAAACTGATGATGCCCATATACACGGAGTATACAAAACATTAACACCTGCTCTTTCCATGGCAGACTGACCCGGTGAATCCAGGTGAATGCTATGATCCCTTATTGATCTCATTTGTTAAATCCACTTCAAGTCAATGTAGATGAAGGGGAGGAGACAGGTTATAGAATGATTTTTAAGCCTTGAGAATTGAGACATGGATTGTATGTGTGCCATTCAGAGGGTGAATGGGCAAGATAAAATATTTAAGTGCCTTTGACTGAAGTATGGTAGTAGGTGCCAGGCACACTGTTTTGTGTCAAGAACAGCAGCACTGCAAGGTATTTCATGCTCAACAGTTTCCCGTGTGTATCAAGAATGGTCCACCACACAATGGACATCGAGCCAACTTGACACAGCTGTGGGAAGCATTGAAGTCAACATGGGCCAGCATACCTTTGGAACGCTTTCGACATCTTGTAGAGTCCATGCCCCGATGAATTGAGGCTGTTCTGAGTGCAAGAGGTATTCCTAATGTTTGGTATAGAAGTGTATAGCGTATGAAGATTTTTTGTTTGAATAATAACATGAAGGTTGATCTCCTGTCCTTCTCACGCTCTCTACTACAATCTACCTTCACCAGACTAGATTAACCGACAGGAAAAGTATTGCCGTGTTTAGGAAAGTTGGTTGGTTCAAATCACAAGCCTCATGTTCTCCAACTCTTAATAGAGGTCGACCGGTGTTGTCCGTTCAGCTCTTTTGACTTGAACAGTTGTTTTTTTCCATTCAGCACTTAATTCAAAGTCACTCATTAGATCAATTCTGAGCGTGGTAAGAATTAAATTAGTTGTTTTACCATCATCTGCAATATCGCACTGGCAGCCTCACAGTGAGAGGAGTTCCTTCTCAAGTACCTGTGTAAACATTTGTCGAAGGCCCCCCCCACACACACATACAGTATATACACCATTGTAAACTGATTAGATGGACGGAATGTTAGAACATGCTAACGAAATGAAATGAATGTGGCTTGCAAAAGTATTCATTCCCCTTGGCATTTTTCCTATTTGGTTGCCTTACAACCTGGAATTAAAATAGATTTTTGGGGAGTTTGTGTCATTTGATTTATACAACATGCCTACCACTTTGAAGATGCAAAATATTTTTTCTTGTGAAACAAACTTGAGCGTGCATAATTATTCACCCCCCCCCCCAAAGTCAATACTTTGTAGAGCCACCTTTGCAGGAATTACAGCTACAATTCTCTTGGAGTATGTCTCTATAAGCTTGGTACATCTTGCCACAGGGATTTTGCCCATTCTTCAAGGCAAAACTGCTCCAGCCAATTCAAGTAGGATGGGTTCAGCTGGTGTACAGCAATCTTTAAGTCATACCACAGATTCTCAATTGGATTGAGGTCTGGGCTTTGACTAGGCCCTTAAACCACTTGAGTGTTGCATTAGCAGTATGCTTAGGGTCATTGTCCTGATGGAAGGTGAACCCTCGTCCCAGTCTCAAATCTCTGGAGACTTAAACAGGTTTTCCTCAAGAATTTCCCTGTATTTAGCCCCATCCATCATTCCTTCAATTCTGACCAGTTTCCCAGTCCCTGCCAATGAAAAACATCCTCACAGCATGATGCTGCCACTGTGGGGATGGGGTGATGAGAGGTGTTGGGTTTGCGCCAGACATAGCGTTTTCCTTGATGTCCAAAAAGCTACATTTGTCTCTCATCTGACCAGAGAACCTTCTTCCATATGTTTGGGGAGTCTCCCACATGCCTTTTGGCGAACCAAATGTGTTCGCTTGTTTTTTTCTTTAAGCAATGGCTTTTTTCTGGCCACTCTTCCGTAAAGCCCAGCTTTGTGGAGTATAGGGCTTAAATGGACAGATACACCAATCTCCGCTGTGGAGCTTTGCAGCTCTTTCAAAGTTATCTCTGATTAATGCCATCCTTGCCTGGTCCATTAGTTTTGGTGGGTGGCCCTCTCTTGGCAGGTTTGTTGTGGTGCCATATTCTTTCCATTTAAAAAAAATGGAATACAATACTCAGTTTTAGAGATGTTCAGGACCAGTTTATTACTGGCCACCCATTCCAAAACAGACTGCAATTAAGGGTTTAAGGGTTTCAGTGACTTCATTAGCTGTGGTTGCTGATGCGTATATGGTTGAATCATCAGCATACATGGACACATATGCTTAGCTTAATGCCAGTGGCAGGTCATTGGTAAAAAAAAAAAAAAAGAGTAGAGGGCCTAGAGAGCTGCCCTGCGGTACACCACACTTTCCATTAGAGAAGCTTCCATTAAAGAAAACCCTTTGAGTTGTATTAGATAGATAGCTCTGAATCCACGATATGGCAGAGGTTGCAAAGCCATAGCTCTTAAGTTTCTTCAACGACAGGTTATGGTCAATAATATCAAAGGCTGCATTGAAATCTAACAGTACAGCTCCCACAATCTTATTATTATCAATTTATTTCAACCAATCATCAGTCATTTGTGTCAGTGCAGTACATGTTGAGTGCCCTTCTCTATAAGCATGCTGAAAGTCTGTTGTTAATTTGTTTGCAGAGAATTAGCATTGTATTTGTTCAAACACAATTTTTTCCAACAGTTTGTTAAGAACTGGCAGCAAGCTTATAGAGTAGGTCTTCTGTTAGAACCAGTGAAGGCCGCTTTACCACTCTTAGGTCGCTCCAGGCCTGAGGACAAAGACTTTCCTCTAAACTCAGATTAAAAATATGACAGATAGGAGTGGCTATAGAGTCAGCTACCATCCGCAGTAGCTTTCCATTTAAGTTGTCAATGCCAGGAGGTTTGTCATTATTGATCGTTAACAATATTTTTTCCACCTCTCCCACACTAACTTAACAAAATTCGAACTGGCACTGCTTTCCTTTCATTTTTTGTTTTTTTATGCATGAATATAATTGCTCAATGTTTGTCGTGGGCATTTCCTGCATACGTTTTCCCACTTTGCCAATGAATTAATCATTAAAATAATTGCCAACATCAAATGGTTTTGTGATGAATAATCCATCTGATTCGATGAAAGATGTAGCTGAATTTATCTTTCTGCCCATAATTTCACTTTAAGTACTCCAAAGGTTTTTTCCATCATTCTTTATATCATTGATCTTGACTTCATAATACAGTTTCTTGTTGTTGTTGAGTTTAGTCACATCATTTCTCAATTTGCAGTAAGTAAGCAAGTCAGATGTGCAGCCAGACTTATTAGCCATTCCTTTTGCCCCATCTCTTTCAAGCATACAGTTTTTCAATTCCTCATCAATCCATGGATCCTTAACAGTTCTAACAGTCCATTTCTTAACAGGTGAATGTTTATCAATATTTGGAAGAAGTCATTTCATAAATTCATCAAGTGCAGCGTCTGGACGCTCCTTAATAATCACATCAGACCAACAAATATTTTTAACATCATCCACTTAACATAAAATTAACAACAAATAAGGTACAGTTGAAAACAGTCAAGACAAAACCAATAGTAAAGAACATGGAATCGGTAGCAGCTAGTAGACCGGTGACGACGACCGCCGAGCGCCACTCGAACAGGGATAGGAGCCACCTTCGGTGGAAAGACAAATGAAACAAGGGGTTAATGCGATAGTAAGGAGGGAGCTGTAACCTATAACACACCTCGTTTATCCTCCTCAGGACTTTGAATGGCCCCAGCTTCCGGCAGGGCAGACAGAGAGTTTCGGGTCGAGACCCAGACCCGGTCCCCCGGTGCGAACACAGGGGCCTCACTGCGGTGGCGGTCAGCGCTCACCTTCTGCCGCCCACCCGCCCGTTTGAGCTATTCCTGGACGGCTTTCCAAGTCTCCTTTGAGCGCTGCACCCACTCCTCCACCGCAGGAGCCTCAGTCTGGCTCTGATGCCACGGTGCCAGGACCGACTGGTAGCCCAACAAGCACTGGAAAGGCGGCAGGTTCGTGGAGGAGTGGCGGAGTGAGTTTTGGGCCACCTCAGCCCATGTGACGTACCTCGCCCATTCTCCTGGCCGGTCCTGGAAATACGACAGCTGAAACCTACCCACATCCTGGTTCACTCTCTCCACCTGCCCATTGCGCTCGGGGTGAAAACCTGAGGTCAGGCTGATCGAGACCCCCAGACACTCCATGAACGCCCTCCAAACCCAGGACGTGAACTGGGGACCCCGGTCATAAACTATGTCCTCAGGCACCCCGTAGTGCCGGAAGACGTGGGTATCCAGGGCCTCCACAGTCTGCAGGGCTGTAGGGAGACCGGGCAATGGGAGGAGACGGCAGGACTTCGAAAACCGATCCACAACGACTATGAGTGGTCGACGTGGTGTTCCCCTGAGACGGGGGAAGGTCGGTGAGGAAGTCCACCGACAGATGTGTTGTGGACCGGGGAGGGGCTGTAACTTCCCTCTAGGCAGGTGTCTAGGAGCCTTACTCTGAGCACACACCGAACAGGAGGAGACATAAAACCTCTCTTCCTTCGCTAAAGTGGGCCACCAGTACTTTCCCCTAAGACCCCGCACCGTCCTCCCAATTCCTGGATGACCCGAAGAGGGTAGTGTGTGGGCCTACCGGATCAATTTGTCATGAACACCAAGCGGCACGTACACGTCCACGTCCACCTCCCATACCACCGGTTCCACCAGACATGAGGCTGGAAGGATGGGAGTAGGATCGATGGACCGCCCCTCGGTATCATAGAGACGGGACAGCGCGTCGGCCTTAGTGTTAAGAGAACCTTGTCTATAGGAGATGGTGAACCGAAATCTGGTGAAAAACATGACCCACCTTGCCTGGCGAGGATTCAGTCTCCTCGCTGCCCGGATGTACTCCAGATTATGGTGGTCAGTACAGATGAGAAAAGGGTGTTTAGCCCCCTCAAGCCAATGTCTCCACACCTTCAGAGCTTTTACCACAGCCAGCAACTCCCTTTCCCCCATGTCATAGTTTCGCTCCACCGGCCCGAGCTTCCTCGAAAAACAAGCGCAGGGGTGGAGCTTTGGTGGCATGCCCGAGCGCTGTGATAGCACGGCTCCAACCACAGCCTCGGACGCGTCCACCTCCACTATGAATTCCAAAGAAGGGTCCGGATGAGCCAATACGGGAGCATCGGTAAACAGCGCCTTCAGACGACTAAAAGCTTCTGCCCGCCTCCGCTGACCACCGCAAACGCACCGGGCCCCCCCTTCAGCAGTGAGGTAATGGGAGCAGCCACCTGACCAAAATTGGCAAACCCTAAGAACCGCTGCACCTCCTTTACCGTGGTCGGAGTTGGCCAATTACACACGGCTGCAACGCGGTCACACAACATCACCACCCCAGATGTGGAAATGCGATACCCGAGGAAAGAGACGGCTTGTTTGGAGAACACATGTTTCTCAGCCTTGACGTACAGGTCATGCTCCAACAGTCGCCCAAGTACCCTGCACACCAGAGACACATGCGTGGCGCGTGTGGCGGAATAGATCAGAATGTCATCGATATAAACCACCACCCCCTGCCCATGCAGGTCCCTGAGAATCTCGTCTACGAAGGATTGAAAGACGGCTGGAGCATTCTTCAACCCAAACGGCATGACGAGGTACTCATAATGGCCAGATGTGGTACTAAACACAGCCTTCCACTCATCTCCCTCCCGGATACGCACCAAGTTATCCTGAGATCCAGTTTTGTGAAAAAGCGATAGCGAAATCGGCATATTCTGAGGGAATGCGCACAGTGGGAACCTGGTCTGGACTCTCCACCGTCATTGCACTGATGGAAACTCCTATACACCTACCTGAACACCTACCTATACACCTAGCGCAGGCTGAAGAGGAGCTGGAGACGAGGTAGGGAGGCAGCTCCTCTCCCATCTGTCCATTCTCTCCATCATCTGGTCCATCGCCGTCCTGATCCGGTGTAGGATGTCCATGTGATGGAGGACATGCTCTTGCATTGATGGGAGAGGGGGCGCAGCTGCTCCTGCTGACTCCATTGCTTATGGTGCGGCCCTGACGGAGGCTGTCACGAAAGCTAGGAGTGGTGGGTGTGGAGTCAGGCGCAGAGAGCAAAGCTTCCAATGTAGACGTATTTATTCAGCTGGGTCTAGCCAACATACAGGCACAATGACCAATAAACAGTTAAGTCCCCCAAAACCTGGGAAAATAACGAACTGCAAAAATACGTATAAGCAAAACAAAAATCTACCACTGACAGAGAGGAATAAGCCCGCACAAAAGCAGGCGGGCCCTGGCAGTTTAAATAGCCCTGAATTAACAACAAATAAGGTACAGGTGAAAACAATCAAGACACAACCTACATAAAAGAAAACCGAATTGGTGGCAGCTAGTAGACCGGTGACGACGACCGCCGAGCGCCGCCCGAACAGGGAGAGGAGCCACCTTCGGTGGAAGTCGTGACAATAACTCACTGTATCACAATTCCAGTGGGTCAGACGTTTACATACATTAAGTTGACTGTGGCTTTAAAAAGCTTGGATAATTCCAGAAAATTATGTCATGGCTTTAGAAGCTTCTGATAGGCTAATTTACATCATTTGAGTCAATTGGAGGTGTACCTGTGGATGTATTTCAAGGCCTACCTTCAAACTCAGTGGTTCATCCTTGGGAGCAATTTCCAAACGCCTGAAGGTACCACGTTCATCTGTACAAAGAATAGTACGCAAGTATAAATACCATGGGACCACGCAGCCGTCATACCTCTCAGGAAGGAGACGCGTGCTGTCTAATAGAGATGGACGTACTCTGGTGCAAAAAGTGCAAATCAATCCCAGAACAACAGCAAAGGACCTTGTGAAGATGCTCAAGGAAACGGATACAAAATTATCTATATCCACAGTAAAACATGTCCTATATAGACATGAACTGAAAGGCTGCTCAGCAAGGAAGAAACCATTGCTTCAAAACCTCCACCAAATAGCCAGACTACTGCACATGGGGACAAAAATTTTACTTTTTGGAGAAATGTCTGATGCCTGGTCTGATGAAACAAAAATAGAACTGTTTGGCCATAATGACCATTATTTTATTTGGAGGAAAAGGGGGAGAATTACAAACCCGAAGAACACCATCCTAGCCGTGAAGCGCGTTGTGGGGGTGTTTGCTGCAGGAGGGACTGGTGCACTTCACAAAATAGATGGCTTAATGAGGAAGGAAAATTATGTGGATATATTGAAACAACAACTCAAGATATTAGTCAGGAAGTTAAAACTTGGTCGCAAATGGGTCTTCCAAATGGACAATGACCACAAGCATACTTCCAAAGTCAAGGTATTGGAGTGGCCATCACAAAGTCCTGACCTCAATCCTATAAAACATTTGTGGGCAGAACTGAAAAAGCGTGTGTGAGCAAGGAGGTCTACAAACCTGACTCAGTTACACCAGCTCTATCAGGAGGAATAGGCCAAAATTCACCCAAATTATTATGGGAAGCTTGTTGAAGGCTCCTCAAAACATTTGACCCAAGTTAAACATTTTAAAGGCAATGCTACCAAATACGAATTGAGTGTATGTAAACTTCTGACCCACTGGGAATGTGATGAAATAAATAAAAGCTGAAATAAATAATTCTCTCTACTATTATTCTGACATTTCACATTCTTAAAATAAAGTGGTGATCCTAACTGACCTAAAACAGGGAATTTTTACTAGGATTAAATGTCAGGAATCTTGAAAAACTGGGTTTAAATGCATTTGACCTCAACTGTAGCTTTAGAACAAAGTTCTACAGCATTAGTAAAAATGTTATCGATACATGTGGATGATATTGTTCCTGTAGTGTTTGTAAACACCCTGGTAGGTTGATTAATAACCTGAACAGGCACTGGTTACAGTAAGACGCTTCCACTTGAGCGGACAGCTTGATGAAAACCAGTCAACATTCAGGTCCCCAAGAAAGTAGACCTCTCTGTTTACATCACATACACTATCAAGCATTTCACACATATTATTTAGATACTGACTATTAGCACTTGGTGGCCTATAGCAACACCCCAAAAGAAAAGGCTTTAGATATGCCAAGTGAACCTGCAGCCACAACACTTCAATAACACTTGACATAAGATCGTCTCTAAGCATTACAGGGATATGGCTCTGAATATATACAGCAACACCTCCCCCATAAGCATTTCTGTCTCTTCTATGAATGAATTATCCAATTGAGTCTCAGAAATGGCTAATATATGAATGTTATCTGATGTTAGCAAGTCATTGATTTCATTAACCTTATTTCTAAGGCTACATCACTCAACTGTACTGTGTACTGAATTACAGTACATTTGAGTGATGATATGATTGACAGTTGACAGTACAGTTGGCATTAATCTGTGATTCTTGTCTTGATTGGGTTTGGTTAGGATTGGCCAGTCGGTGGGTAATGTAGTATGTATGTATGCATGTTCTTCTGAAGGGACGAAAATGGCAAATAACAAGCAATAATGATGATAGTACGTGAATGCATAATTAGGTTATCAAATGCTTTAAAATTATAAATTGTCATATGAATATACAATTAATAAACATATCAATAGGTAAAATGAATAAGTGATTAAGCGATGAAAATATACCACATGAAATTTTGAAAGGTGGGTCAATCTCCACTTTTTTTCACATTTTTCTTAAAATTAAAGGGGAATCAAATCATTTCAGGAAGTT
Source organism: Oncorhynchus mykiss (assembly GCF_057628025.1). NCBI lineage: Eukaryota > Metazoa > Chordata > Actinopteri > Salmoniformes > Salmonidae > Oncorhynchus > Oncorhynchus mykiss. Next base: position 47,295,582 of record NC_143032.1, read on the forward strand.
AAACTGAGCAAAGAGATTCAAGGTTCAATCCACTAATACTAAACATGTGCTTGTAACATAGAAAACTCTATTTTGAACAATGTTTATTAGAGGTGTATGGTTGCGCCATCTTCAATTTCCATAGTAACAACTGACACCAATGCTTCATGAATAGGAGAGAGCAAATTGTGAATTTTGGCATGGTGACTGAAAGTGGAGTTAGCCTATTCAATTTAGCTCTCGTATTTTTGATGTAAATGTTTTCATTATTAACTTTACAAAATAAAATACTCTTATTGACAATTTGAAGAGCATTTGTCATTAGGATGAGCTAGACCTAGCTAAAACAAAATGGCAAGTGATTAGATATGAAGCTAGCTAGCCAGCTAAGCAGAAGAGAGGGCTGCTACATGATTGCTATTTTACCAGCCAAATGCATGATCCCCATATTATTATCTAGCTATAGTAAGTATTAGCTTAGCTAGCTAACTACGTACATAGCTAAATATCTACATTTAATTTTTTATTTGTGATATCTATGATTCATAAAAAATAGTAAGCCTGCTGACAGTTGATTGCAAGAAGTAATGTATCTTAACTTTAAGCCTTAAGCCTAACCCTTATAAGGATAGCTAGCTATCTGTAATGACCTTTGGAAGCTCAGGCTGGTAGACAGCTTGGCAACTAACTTATCCTGGTCTAACTGGTTCGTGACTTTGCTACTTACAGGCATGCATTATCATATTACCTCAGTTATGGACTATCAGATATTAAATTATGTTACATAAAATATTAGGCCTATATATAAATAAGGTCTGTGTTTTCTTAAAATCTCTCTCTCTCTTTCTCTCTCTCTCTCTCTGTATTGTAGGGCCTCTGTTAATATATCTCTCTAGATGTAAAAATAAATAATTTGAACAATTCTTGATTGTGAAACATTATTCCACTTTTCAATGCTAGAAAAAGTGTTTTACACTGTAAATGGCCAGATTTATATCTAACTACATTAGAAGTTGCAGAGAGGCCCATCTAATAGCGATATCTGAAATAGGAGAGAATAATGTAAATGTTTTGGTTTTTGAGGGCTGTCAACTAGGTATCTGGTAATCTGATTGTTTTCTCATTATCTCCAAGTAAAATCCCAGTGTAGTAGTCCATCTGGCCCCGCAGCCTTGTGAATGTTTACCTGTTTAAAGGTCTTGCTAATATCAGCTATGGAGAGCTTGATCACACAGTTGTTCGGAACAGCTGGTGCTCTCATGCATGCTTCAGTGTTGCTTGACTCTAAGCAAGCATAAAAATAATTCAGCTTGTCTGGTAGGCTCGCGTTTCTGGACAGCTCGCGGCTGGGTTTCCCTTTGTAGTCCGTAATAGTTTGCAAGCCCTGCCACATCCGAATAGCATCGGAGCCAGTGTAGTAGGTTTGAATCTTAGTCCTGTATTGGCGCTTTGCCTGTTTGATGGTTCATGTGAGAGCATAGCGGGATTTCTTATAAGCGTCACATAGAGTTGATCAGGGTGTTGATTGTGGCCTGTGGAATGTTGTCCTACTCCTCCTCAATGGCTGTGCGAAGTTGCTGGAACTGGAACATGCTGTCTTACACCTCGACCCAGAGCATCCCAAACATGCTTAATTGGTGAAATGGCTGGTGAGTATGCAGGCCAGGAATTACGTACAGATCTGTGCATTATCGTGCTGAAACATATGGTAATGGCACGACAATTGGCCTCAGAATCTCGTCACGGTATCTCTGTGGATTCAAATTGCCATCGATAAAATGCAATTGTGTTCAGTGTCCGTAGCTTATGCCTGCCCATACCATAACCCCACCACCACCATGGGGCACTCTGATCACAACTATAACAACAGCAAATTGCTCACCCATACAACGCCATACACATGGTCTGTGGTTGTGAGGCCGGTTGGACGTACTGCTAAATTCTCTAAAACTACCTTGAAGGTGGCTTATGGTAGAAACATGAACATTAAATTATCTGGCAACAACTCTGGTAGACATTCCTGAAGTCAGCATGTCAATTTCACGCTCCCTCAAAACCTGAGACATCTTTGGCATTGTGTTGTGTGACAAAACTGCACATTTCTGACTCATTTCAGGAAACTAGGCATTAACTATACTTTTTTGGCAGAAATGCCTTCTGGAACTTTCATGTGCCTTAATAACAAACTTGTATGCCATCTGTAAATGCGTAAACACAACATGCCGAGAGATGAGTTCGGATTGGTCTGCCGTGCAGCATGTTTCTGTCTATTTGAGCTGGTCAGTATGTGTAGGTAATCCTGTCTAACACAGTTTTTTAAAATATATATATTGCGTTGTAGAACTGCATTATTGTTGCTCTCCACTTTCTGGAGGACCGAGTTTTGAAATCCGAATTACACCTTCAAACTAAGGGCAACCATGGCATCCATGACAGAGAGGGAGAAGCATCCATCCATGTATACACTTAAGGTAGTCTAGCTAGCTACATTTTCTGATGTTACACGTTTCTACATTTGTCAGAAGGTTGTTTTCATTTCAAGTTAAAGTTTACTATTAGCTGGCTGGCTTGCTAGCTAACGTTACATTTATGATCTGTGTAGTAATATTAGATTCATGCAGGGTAGTACAGTCATGAGTTGGGATTATGGTTAATTGTTTAGCTAGCTAGCTACATGTCTTAACAAAAGACTCCACTATGCAAGTATCCATTTCAATAGAATATTAATGATGTCACTGCGACAGCTGTTGATAGACGTAGCTGGTAAATTCGCTCTGGCTATCTACTCTGATTTCAGAGTACTCTCTTCTGAGTGTGACAGAGCGCAGAATAACTGACAAATTTACAAACGCTCAACATCCATTGAATATGGCTGGTGTCAATGAACGTTGGCAAGAAAAGCATAATTCAATTGTTGCCATCAGCAACACTCTAGGTAGCATAAACAGCCTAATCAACTCTACTAGGGTGAGTAAAATGGTCAGAGTGAGCTTTTTAGAGTGGTCTTTTATTGTCCCCAGCACAAGGTTCACCTGTGTAATGATCATTTGGTTTGATATGCCACATCTGTCAGGTGGATTGATTATCTTGGCAAAGGAGAAATGCTTACGAACAGGGCTGTAAACAAATTTATGCTAAAGAAATATGCTTTTTGTGCAAATGGAACATTTCTTGGATCTTTTATTTCAGCTCATGAAACATGGGATCAACACTCTACATGTTTCGTTTATATTTTTGTTTAGTGTAATTACTGGTCCAAATCGCCATACAACTTTATTCAAAGTCAACTTTGGAGCTGCAGCCAAAGGCATTGACCTACAATCTTCTTCTTTGCAGGGTATTGTACCTCTAATAAGTACAGCGTGCATGCACAATGATTTGGCTGTGGACTAATGCACTCTAAAAATACAGTCCTTAAAATGTCAGATTTCCTGCCACAAATCCCCTATGAGACGAAACCTGACTGCACTAAGCAGACAAGGCTGCAAAAACAAAAATAGGTTTCATTTTGAAACTTTTTCACTAAGCAACTACACACTTGTATCTATAACGTATAACCGAATCAGACATTTTTCCTGTGGACTTTTAAGGTATTGATACAACAAATGGCCCTTCAAAATGTTCCATTCATCAGTGTAGAACGACCCCTGATCTCTGTGTAAAATATGAATACTTAGTAGTAGAGAAGTGCTTTAGGTATATCAAGTGGGAACTTGCCCTGAAAATGTGTTTAAAGTAGCTAAACGGTATCTCTTTACAAACTCAAGACACGTTCAAAAATCTACTAATCACGGCTTCAAATCACCATACCACTTTGTGCAAAGTCAACTTAGGCACTGCAGCCCAAGCCTTTGACTAACACTCTTCTCCTTTGCATGGTATTATAACTAATAAGTACAGTATGCATGCATGTACTTATTTGAGTCTTGTAGGTGTGGTTCTGCATTTGGTTAATGATGTTTGTCCCCTATGAGACACTGTAGATGTGGAAGCCTATTTTACTCTCCAGAATGAATCTATGATACCTCAAGGAATCTCTGATTAATTTTGCAGAGGATGTTTTAGTTGCGTAATTTTACATCCCAACTAAGGTGTTTGGTGCACTATTTCTCAAGTTAAAAAAAGTGTGTGACGTGTTGACATATGTAAACAAAGTCGGAGCTGCTAGGCAGATCTGTCTCACTGTCTATGCTATTGGATAGAGAGTCATCACCGCAGCTGTTCACCCCATGTTCGTGGGCAAATGGACATCGTCAAATCAAAACCCCATTTTAAATGAGATTGTCAAAGTCTACACTAGGGAAAGTATTCAATTCCCAGTGTCATCATGAAAATCCTCATCAATCAATATTTATGAGATAATCCATTTGAAGTTTAAAACCATTTGATTTTATGAGAGACAGTCTGCAAAAGCATTCTTTTTGTGTTTTAATGCTAGCCTTTACATGCACTGAAACACCAAAAAGTATTTTCACAACACTCTTAAATTCAAGTACCTCTTTGGTGTTTCAGAGTACTTCCGTTCTGTTTTGATATACATTCAGTGTGTCGTAACACCTACATTGGGTTTACATTAAAACACCAGATCTTGGCTTAGGTTCACTAGTTTTCATGGTTTTACTGCACAATGATGATGTTTTGAGTCTTTCTATTTTAATAGTGTGTAGCAGCAGAAGGAGAACTGCACAATACAAAGCAACACATTTTCAAGATCCATTCAACAGTAACTAGAGCCTAGATTTCACCAGAGTACTGTATGTCAGGATGCAGACAATAACCATAATCCATAGCCCAGTTGTCAAAGCTATCAAGGTCTGCCAGAGGAACACATTTTTTTTGTTTCAAGTGTTTGTATCTCCTCTCATACCTCTCTAACGTTTTGCAAACTCGCTCAACTTCTGTAATATTGGATTCAACTATAGAACAGAATGAAAAAAGATATCTACTTTCCTAACCTACTGTCTTTTATACCCTATATCAGGGGGAATTATAACAGCTAAGTATGTCATAAGGAGAGTGTGAGATATAGGGGCTTTGAAAGTGGATTTTTAGACAGTTGTGGTAGAAGTGGATGGTGTCAGTCTGGTCTCGTGGGCGTAAGGTAGCCTAGTGGTGTTGGGCCAGTAACCGAACGTTTGCTGGATCAAATCCCCGAGCTGACAAGGTACAAATCTGTCGTTCTGCTCCTGAACAAGGCAGTTAACCCACTGTTCCCTGGTAGGCTGTCATTGTAAATAAGAATTTGTTCTTAACTGACTTGCCGAGTTAAATAAAAAAAGATATATTAAAAAATTGTGGTAGTTCTGTCAACTACAGACCATATCCCCCAAGGGTTCTAAACATGTTTGAGCCGTTCCCATTTGACTGCACCTCTATATCTGTCTCTCTGTCTCCTTTCTACTAGACTGTCCTAAATAATGAAATACGAAAGGGATTGGGATTCCAAAAGGAGAGGGGGTGGTGCTTTTAACTACCTTGATTCCCACTGTGAATTTAAAGTCCTGCAAGAGCCCTGATGCCTACTGCCACTTCATTATCAAAGTGACCTCATTAGAATGATCACTACAGGTAAAAGATACCCGGTCTGTTGCTACAGTGCTACATTCCATCAGGGCTGTGGTGATTATAGCCTCTGTCACAGAAACAAACATGTCTTCCCTTGCAAAGTCATCGGAATCAAGAAGAATGTTCGACTCATCTTGACTCATCTGTCACCCTAGCCGTTAAATTAACACTAGTTGGCACTTCTCCCCCTCCCGTCTCCAAGTGGCATCTGTTCATTGACAGCCAGCCAAACTCTGCTGCACAGTCACATTCACACAGTGAGTGTCGGAGACACATAGTCTAAGCTGTAGGAACACTGTCAGGCGAAATGTACATTTAGAGAAGAGATCCAAGGCCTTCTCCTTCAGACAAGGTATCAGGTAAAAATGAGGAGTGTCGTGCTTTCCAGGCAGTGCTTTCTGTGGAGCCATTTGACAGTGTTGATAATAGTACCCAGAGGGAGATAAGAAAAACATTTTGGAGGAAAGAAGAGAGAGGTGGGGTAATTTAGTTATTGATTTTAATGGAGAGACCTCTGGATGAGTTTTCACTTATAAAAAAAACTGCAAAAGGAGTGAACTGAGCTCAGAGCAATTTTTATATTTGGCGCCCCCTTGTCATTGTTCTTTCGTTCTAGGGCACATATGTTTTAATGAGAATTGTAGGCCTACATCACTTTTTACAAGCTGAGAGTTCAAGCAAATAATATCCTAGAGCATTTCCACAGTAACAAAATGTATCGTGGCCCAAATTTACAAAACAACAACATTATTTCTGGAACTACAGATACTGTCGAATCTCTGCTCGTAGGCTTCCATTCTGTATATTATTGTTCACAAAGTACAGTATATCAAACTGCTGTAGGACCCGCTACTGTGAGAGAGAGAGGGCTTCAGCAGATTAGAGGAGATGAGCAGAGAAAACTCCTAATAGCATGTATTTTTCATACCAGCGTTGTGGTTTGAGGCCCACTCGTGATTGACAGGCAAGTGCCATTGCTATAGAAGCATGTTAGGGATGGGGACGAGGGGAAGGTGGGGGGGGGAGGAAATCTGTGCAGAGAGCCGAAAGTGATCATGAAGTGCGCTGTCATCAATGTCAAACCCGAGGCATTGTGGGTCTCTAAAGAGTTCCTATGTCAGAGACAGAAGAGGAAGCGAGACACCTCACTCGCTGTTTTTTTGGGGGTGTTTCTTGTTCAATGACAGTCAAGGAACTAAGTAGACGAGACCCAGATGCTATTGCATTGGTGTCTATGGGAAACGCCCAGTTAAGGAGACTGGAACATAACTTTTTTTTCAACGGTAAACGGCCTTAGTGAATTATCTTCATTTATCCACCATCTTTGACGATGTCACCTTACTGTAGACCAGGCGTGGGCAACAGACCCGGCGCCAGGATAAAGTGACTAAGGAGGCAGTTGGAGTCGGTGAGGGGGCACAATTTTTGGGGGTTCTCGCATTGGAATTATTTTGAATTCTGCTTATACCACGTTATACCAGAATAAACATAAAGTTCAAATGCCGAGACCATTGATTGAGTGCTTTATAATCACAGGTTGGCGCGAAATCTGTAGCCTATCTCCACTGCACTGTATCAGCACAATGGACAGCACCCTACACACTAAAGCGAGGCCGTTTTGGTAATAGATTGGGTAATTCACCTACTACAAACAGCCTGCGTCAATGCAGCCGTACACACAGTTGTCTTACCAAAATAATGCAAACTAAATGTGGAAAGTAGTAGCTAGTTATTCATACATGCAAATAACAATACTGAATAGCAGTTTGGCTTAGAATATTGACACAACTGCGAATGCAAACAAATTAATGTGAACAGAACAAAACAGCGGTATCAGAGAGGCCTAGTAAGCAAAATATCAGATAGATAAAGACACGACAAAATATATATTTAGGCTAGTTGCGTTAACAGTAAACAAACAGTAAACAAAAGACGAATGGAGATCCAAATGACAAAAACATCTTACTACAGTGAGTTGCAGCCATGCACAGCTGTCTTGCAAAACACATAGGCCAAAAGGCCTGCTTAAATCATGGAAAACCGTGTCGCTCATGAGCACAGCAACACGTTGTGATATATCACAATACACTTATGTGGATCAAATTCCACCCACGTAATCAATTAAGCAATGCCAGCCTACCATAAACAGACAACCAATATGCACGGTTCCATTAACAACCACAAAAACCATAATAGAAGTGATCTATTTGTATGATGAAATAAAACGATATGTAGCTATAATCAGGGGCATCATTTTGGTTATTGCATTGGGATTATATGGAATTTTGTTTATATCACACTATACCACAATAAACATACAAGTTTAAATGCCAACACCATTGAATGCTTTTGACCAAGAAGTGTAAGGTTGGCTCGAAATCTCCGCTGCGCTCCATCAGCACCATGGACAGAGCCCTACACACATGGAAGTCATTTTGCCATTCCATGTCCTAGATTTTTGCTGAATGATGCCACTGGCTATACCATTAAGATTTTGAATAAAAACTAACCAGCTAGATTGTTTCTTACCTTTTCAGAAGAGTTGCAACCTCCTTGATGCTCTGTGGAACTTTCTGAGTAATCGATCATTCCACACCCCCCCCCCCCCCCAAGTATTTTTGTGAGATCCCCCTTAAATGCCAATTGGATTAGTTGAGCTTTCCTCGGGTGTAGCATGCTTCTTGTGCTGAGGGAACACGTTTGTCAAAGTGGAAAATGAGTTCTCGCATGTAGCTTTGGATCCCCCACTGTGATTTCATTTGAAATATCGTGTGACTTGTACAGTATGTAGTATTGTGGGGTATGGTGCTCAACATCTTGGCAAGTTCCTTGTCTTTTCTGAGAATATATTCCATCATAGACAGAAAAAGTCCACTGCCACCCTCCCCTCTTGACTCTATCGTGTCATTTGTCCCCCTCAGTGGTTACTGGTGGTTACTGGTTTGAAACAAGGAACTCAAGGATGCTCCAACAAATACATGCAATTTCTTGCCAGTGTTGACACTAATAGCACCATAGCACTTCAAACTTGTTTTTCTTTCCACAATGCAGTGCATTTCAAATGCTCTTTGCATGCCTAGTGAATCCTTTGGTACTATCAATAGCATACTTACAATTAGAATACCCAGCTTGGGTGAAGGCCTTGTCTGCAATAGCATTAACACAGAATTTTCGACATGGGAAACAAAAATAATTTGCTGCAGTAAAGCTCTGCTACCTGACCCGAGACCGACGAGCCCCAACATTATACATTGAGTTAGGGCCAGGCAGTGCCTGTTTTTAAATCAATAACTAGGGTATGGGTAGGGCTCGGGTATTACTCAATTGATCACTAACATTTTGAAGCTGAGCAATTTGCTTGTGCTCTGCTGTGCTGTCGTATCTGACTAAGATCATAACATGGTGTCAGAAGTGTTTAAACCCAAAAGAAAATGTTGAATGTTCCTTGAGATTTTTCAGAGGTTAGTGACCAAAAGTAGCTAACTGCTCTCTCATGTCTCTTCGTTAGTTGATCAGAGCCAGAGATACTTTTGAGGAGATGGGAAACTCCATTGGAATCATATTAACATTGTGTACATTGCCCATGTTACGTCAACGGGCCGGACGGTGACTTTTGGGCGATTCTTGGACAAGGAGAGCTCTCCTTCAAGGAGTGAATGGGAGTCAATTGGGCGCTAGCTTAAAACACAACATTACCATTAATTTAATCAACAAGAAGGACATTACACATCTTTTCCAAGATGTGAGATAACTAACTTGCTATTTGTATTGTTGTATACCTTTGGAATCATGACATGATGTACTTTCGAGGAAACTAGGCACATTTCTTGACTCCTACCCTGACATTATCAGGAATGAAGGTAAGACCCAAGTGCAGACTGTGTGAAGTAACAATGTTTATTGTAACAACAGGGGCAGGCAAACGACAGGTCAAGGCAGGCAGGGATCAATATTCCAGAGTAGAGGCCAAGGTATGGTACGGCAGGCAGGCAGGCTCAGGTCAGGCAGAGGTAGGTTATCCAGACGAGAGCAAAGGTACAGGTAGGTGGGCAGGCAGGCGGGCTCGAATTCAGGACAGACAAGGGTCAAAACCAGGAAGGCGAGAAAAGAGAGACTGGAAAAAGGAGGAGCTGAGACACAAACCACTGGTAGGCTTGAACAAACTAGACGAACTGGCACCGACAGACAGAAAAGACAAGTATAAAAACCCAGAGGATAAGGGGGAAGATGGGCGACACCTGGAAAAAATGAATTACTTAAAAATCATACAATGTGATTTTCTGGATTTTTCTTTTAGATTCCGTCTCTCACAGTTTAAGAGTACCAATTATAAAAATTACAGACCTCTACATGCTTTGTAAGTAGGACAACCTGTAAAATTGGCAGTGTATCAAATACTTGTTCTCCCCACTGTATATATATATATATATATATATACACACACTACCGTTCAAAAGTTATGGGTTGCTAAGAAATTTCCTTGTTTTTGAATAAAAAGCTATTTTTTTGTCTATTAAAATAACATCAAATTGACCAGAAATACAGTGTAGACATTGTTAATGTTGAAAATGTCTCTTGTAGCTGGAAATGGCAGATTTTTATGGAATATCTACTGTACATAGGCATACAGAGGCCCATTATCAAGAATATAAAATCTAAAATACATAGATTTGTTTTACACTTTTTTGGTTACTGTATGATTCCATATGTGTTCTTTCATTGTTTTTATGTCTTCACTATTATTCCACAATATAGAAAAACCCTTGAATGAATAGCTGTGTTCAAACTTTTGACAGGTACTGTAGGTCCACTCTGTGTTAATTTAACACTTTTGTAGTGTTCATAGTGAAACACTATTGAGTGTTAAGATATGACTTCAGTTTTTTTTCAAATGACCCATGGAAGTGTTTTTTCAACACTTACCTAGTGTTTATAGAGGGCCACTCAGTGTTAATTTAAAACTTTGGTAGTGTTCTCTTTGATACACCTGGAGTGTTACAACATAACACCTCAGACGGTGTTCAAATGACCCATGGGAGTGTTTTTTTCAACACCCTCAGAATTGAGCAGCAACACCTTACAGTGTTGAGGATCAACTCTTGAGAATGAATCCTGGAGCTGAATTGACACCAGAAAGTGCTAAATATTCACACTAGGAAATAACTATTTTGTCTGGTTCTCTCCCACTCATAAATCAAGCCTGCAATTTGAAGGTGACTTAAACAGGAAAAATAGTGTAGTGACTCGGATTTGTTTAATTTATTTAGGCCAAAATGAAAACAGTGCATCACAGGCCTATTAAAATGTAAAAGGTGCATCACAGGCACATCACAGTGAAAACAGTGTGTCACACCCGCATTAAAATGGAAATGGTGCATCACAGTGCATCCAAATGAAATCAGTGCATCACAGGCGCCTCTGTACATGTATTATATGAGAACAAGAGTATTTGCAGAGTTCCTATTTAACACAAGTGGAAGTCCTCCTTAAGACGAGGCTATGCAATTTTCTTGACATAGTTGCCAATAATCTATTACTCAAATCAAATCAAATTGTATTAGTCACATGTGCCGAATACAACAGATGTAGACCTTACAGTGAAATACTTACTTACAAGCCCCTAACCGACAGTGCAGTTTAAAAAAATACGGATAAGAGATAAAAGTACCAAGTAACTAAAGAGGAGCAGTAAAAAAATAATAATATATACAGGGGGGTGCCGGTACAGAATCAACTCGGCTTTCCGGGACCGCTTGTCGTGTGGTAGCAGAGAGAACAGTCTATGACTAGGGTGGCTGGAGTCTTTTTAGGGCCTTCCTCTGACACCACCTGGTATAGAGGTCCTGGATGGCAGGAAGCTTGGCCCCAGTGATGTACTGAGCCGTTCACACTACCCTCTGTAGTGCCTTGCTGTCGGAGGCATGAGCAGTTGCCATACCAGGCAGTGATGCAACCATGCCCTCGTTGGTGCAGCTGTAGAATATTTTGAGGATCTGAGGACCCATGCCAAATCTTTTCAGTCTCCTGAGGGGGAATAGGTTCTGTTGTGCCCGCTTCCCGACTGTCATGGTGTGCTTGGACCATGTTAGTTTGTTGTTGATGTGGACACCAAGGAACTTGAAGCTCTCAACCTGCTCCACTGCAGCCCCGTCGATGAGAATGTGGGCGTGCTCGGTCCTCTTTTTCCTGTAGTCCACAATCATCTCCTTTGTCTTGATCACATTGAGGGAGAGGTTGTTGTCCTGGCACCACACGGCCAGGTCTCTGACCTCCTCCCTATAGGCTATCTCGATGTTGCCAGTGATCAGGCCTACCATTGTTGTGTCATCGTCAAATGTAATAATGGTGTTGGAGTCGTGCCTGGCCGTGCAGTCATGAGTGAACAGGGAGTACAGGAGGGGGCTGAGCACCCACCCCTGAGGGGCCCCTGTGTTGAGGATTAGGGTGGCGGATGTGTTGTTACCTACCCTTTACCACCTGGGGTTGCCCGTCAGGAAGTCCAGCATCCAGTTGCAGAAGGAGGTGTTTAGTCCCAGGGTCCTTAGCTTATTGATGAGCGATGAGCTTTGAGGGAACTATGGTGTTGAACGCTGAGCTGTAGTCAATGAATAGCATTCTCACATAGGTGTTCCTTCTGTCCAGGTGGGAAAAGGCAATGTGGAGTGCAATAGAGACTGCATCATCTGTGGATCTGTTGGGGTGGTATGGATATTGGAGTTGGTCTAAGGTTTCTGGGATGATGGTGTTGATGTGATCCCATGACCAGCCTTTCAAAGCACTTAATTGCTACAGACGTGAGTGCTACGGGTCAGTAGTAACTAGGGGGCAGTATTTTCATTTTTGGATAAAAAACGTTCCCGTTTTAAACAAGATATTTTGTCACGAAAAGATGCTCGACTATGCATATAATTGACAGCTTTGGATAGAAAACACTCTGATGTTTCCAAAACTGCAAAGATATTGTCTGTGAGTGCAACAGAACTGATGTTACAGGCGAAACCCAGATAAAAATCCAATCAGGAAGTGCCACATTTTTTTAAACCGCCTCATGCCAATGACTCCTTATATGGCTGTGAATGAGCTACGAATGAGCTTACATTTTCTACGTATTCCCCAAGGTGTCAACAGCATTGTGACGTCTTTTTACGCATTTATGTTGAAGATTAGCCGTAAGGGACCACATTTAGCAAGTGGTCACATGATGGCACCCGCAGAAAATCTTTTCCAATCGCTTCTTATGAGAAACCAATTGTCCCGACGGATATATTATCGAATTGTTATGTGAAAAACACCTTGAGGATTGATTCTAAACAACGTTTGCCATGTTTCTGTCGATATTATGGAGCTAATTTGGAAAAAAGTTCGGAGTTGTAGTGACCGCATTTTCCGGTCGATTTCTCAGCCAAACGTGACGAACAAACGAGAGCTATTTCGCCTACAAAAATAATATTTTTGGAAAAAAGGAACATTTGCTATCTAACTGGGAGTCTCCTGAGTGAAAACATCTGAAGTTCTTCAAAGGTAAATGATTTAATTTGATTGCTTTTCTTATTTCCGTGAAAATGTTGCCTGCTGCCAGCAGAGCCTAGCATAGCATTATGCCATGATAAACTTACACAAATGCTTGTCTAGCGTTGGCTGTAAGGCATATTTTGAAAATCTGAGATGACAGTGTGATTAACAAAAGGCTAAGCTGTGTCTCAATATATTTCATTTGTGATTTTCATGAATAGGAAGATTTTGTAGGAAGATTTATGTCCGCTGCGTTATGCTAATTAGTTTGAGGCTATGATTACGCTCCCGGATCCGGGTTTGATAGTCGCAAGAAGTTATTAAACATGTTGGTATTACAGACTCGGACAGGGAGAAGTTGAAAATGTCAGCGAAGACACTTGCTAGTTGATCAGCGTTCGCTCGCAGAACACGTCCTGGTAATCCGTCTGGCTCTGCGGCCTTGTGAATGTTGACCTGTCTAAAGGTCTTACATTGGCTGCGGAGAGCGTGATCACAAAGTCTTCCGGTAAAGCTGCATGCATGTTTCAGTGTTACTTGCCTCGAAGCGAGCATAGAAGTAGTTTCACTTGTCCGGTAGGCTCGTGTCAATGGGCAGCTCTCGGCTGTGTTCCCTTTTGTAGTCTGTAATGGTTTGCAAGCCGTGCCACATCCGACGAGTGTCAGAGCTGGTGTAGTGCGTCTTTATCTTAGTCCGGTATTGACGCTTTGCCCGTTTGATGGTTCGTCGGAGGACATAGCGGGATTTCTTACAAGCTTCCGGGCTAGAGTCCTGCTCCTTGAAAGTGGCAGCTCTAGCCTTTAGCTCAGTGCGGATATTGCCTGTAATCTATGGTTTCTGGTTGGGGTATGTACGTATGGTCACTGTGGGGATGACTTCATCGATGCACTTATTGAGGAAGCCAATGACTGATGCGGTGTACTCCTCAATGTCATCGGAAGAATCCCAGAACATATTCCAGTCTGTGCTAGCAAAACAGTCCTGTAGCTTAGCATCCGCTTCCTCTAACCACTTTTTTAAAGTGATCTAGTCACTGGTGCTTCCTGATTTAAATTTAGCTTGTAAGCAGGAATCGGGAGGATAGAATTATGGTCAGATTTGCCAAATGGAGGGCGAAGGAGAGCTTTGTATGCATCTCTGTGTGTGGAGTATAGGTAGTCCAGAGTTTGTTTCCTTCTGGTTGCACATTTAACATGTTGATAGAAATGAGGTAAATCTGATTTAAGTTAACCGGCATTAAAGTCCCCGGCTGAGGGTGTTCTTGTTTGCTTATGACGGAATACAGCTCATATCTCGGTGCCAGCCTCTGACTGTGGTGGTATGTAAACAGCTGCAAAGAATATAGAGGAAAACTCTCTCGGGAGGTAATGTGGTCTGCAGCTTATAATGAGAAACTCTACCTCAGGCGAGCAATGGCTCAAGACTTCCTTAGATATCGTGCACCAGCTGTTGTTTACAAAAATACATAGACCGCCGCCCCTTGTCTTACCAGACGCCGCAGTTCTATCCTGCCGGTACATCGTATAACCAGCCAGCTGTATGGTGATATTGTTGTCGTTCAGCCACGACTTCCTGAAGCATAAGATGTTCGTTTTTAATGTCCTGCTGGTAGTTTAAATCTCCCTAAAAACTCGTACATTTTATTGTCCAAAGATTCCATGTTTGCGAGCAGAATTGAGGGGAGTGGGGTTTTATTTGATCGCCTCCTACTCCTCAGAAGGCATCCCGCCCTCCGGCCTCTCTTTCTCCGCCTCCTCTTCACGCAGATCACTGGGGTCGGGGCCTGTTCCCGAGGGAGCCATATATCCTCGGGCTCGTCAGAATCGTGAAATAAGAAAAAGGATTCTGGTAGTCTGTGGTGAGTAATCGCAGTCCTGATGTCTAGAAGTTATTTTCGGTCATAAGAGACGGTAGCGGCAACATTATGTACAAAAATAGTAACAAAATAAGTTACAAACAACGCAGATAAACGAACAAAAAAACAGTCGGTTAGGGGCACTAAAACCTCTGCCTTCTGCTCCAGCGCCATTTTTAACGCTTGTCAAACAAAGGAACAACATAAAGGCTCTCAAGGCTCTCATAACTACAAACTAACAGTCCCTCTCTGTACTCCGTGCCATCCATCTTAACCCAGCTGGTAGAGTAAATGGCTTTCTGCATAGTGACTACAAAAAAGAGAGACCAATCAGAATACAAAGAGATAAGGCACCTAGGTGGCAACAGAATGGGTCTGACCCAAATCAAGCCACAAGGGTTCAGTTACGAAAATACATCAGACAGTTCATATATTCACCTTGAATGATGAAATCTCCATAAGAGAACTCAGGCTGCAACTTCATGAACTTCTTGCATTTTTAGTATTGGACCTTCACCAACATGTGAACTGCTGCAAAATGCAATTACACACAATGTAATATTTAAGTGAAAGTCAGTTGCAAACATTTTATGGTGTTGCTGTAAAATAAAGAAACAAATCACAAAAAATGCCCCCTTATACCCTTTCCCCTTTGTCTTCCCTGGTGTGGATCAACCATTTGTTCCAAATGCCACTTTAATGATGTAACAGGTGTCTGCTTGCCTGCTATTCCAGTGAAGTCAACCAAACTAGCCAGCTATCTAACTAGCTACAAACAGTTACCACCACCACTCAAATCTATAGGAAAGAAACTGGCCAATACATTTCAAGCCATATTGGATTGAACAACAAGCACACACAATAGACATGTTAATCTAAATGACAGAGGACAACCCTGCCACGTGTGCTAGCTAGCTAACGTGAGCACTAAATTACAAGACGTTGAGGTCGGTGTTGTAGCTAGCTATATAGCTCGTTAGTTATCTAACCATTTTTGGCCAGACAAACATTCTTAGTTTTATGCGTTTTGAAGAACAAATTAGTAGATATTAGCCATGTTGTTACCTTCCATTCCCGGCTAGTTACATGCTGCACCAAACAAATCTCAAATTGAGCACACTAGGGCACACCCCAATTAACACCATGCACCTGCTGCACCACTAATGTTAGTTGGCCTCGTGAACTCAACACGCACATGGTTGAAATAAACTAACGGTACAGCCTAACTCTGATCCTTTTGGATTTCAATTCATTTTTCTCAAATCAAATTTTCTCAAAGTTTGCTAATTTTAGCTAGAATCCAGCCTACAGTAGCTGACATGATGCAATTTTCCAGATTTGTGACCAGTTTTTTTCTCTGGCCTCTATTGATTTAGTCACCCTAATTATGACCATCCTACATAGGTAAAAACTCAAATAACATTTGAATGGATTATGATAGAGACATAAGGTTTGAACAAATAATTTTCTTAGAGGATTATCTACAGAATTAGCATATCATTTTAACCATTAGTCAAAAGATGTGTTTTTGATTGTACACCCTACATTCTGATTAATGAACACCCACACTCAGGGAGAGCCTAATTGCATTTTTTTTACACAATTGTGCAGTGCAGGTCTGTGCAATGCCGCTGGGGGTACGCAAAATAAAAATGTGATTCACATTAAAAAACAATTGAAGCCCATTTAGATTTTCCAACATTTGCGTGAGTTTTTTTCTCGCCTGAGTAGCCTCGATTCACTGCCAAAAAATGTAACCATATAGTGTTCAGCGGGATAAAAACACATTGTCAAATACAGGTAGCCTAGTCAAATAATTAACTTCCAATCACATTAACCGTTACTCTTTCACAGGAATTCCACTAATGGTCCATATGTAGCCAAACGTAGCTGCTAATCATTCTGTTTGCTAGAAAATTGATTCATGGTTAAGAAAAAGTAAGGCCTACATCCATAGAGACACATACCAGCTCTACTGGTAGTACTGCTACTACCAGAAGTACTACACCTGTCGATGACACAAGTTGTTCTGCTTCCACGAGCACATCCAATGCTAGCATCCGTTATTCTACATTTGTTGTTAGCCCAGCTAGCATGGACACTGACAGTTGTGAATCTGATGCAGCCGAAGAGCTACTGCCCCCTTACCCAGGAAAGGACCAAACAACAGACAGGGACGTTGGACCATCGAAGAGGAGCAAATATGATGAGAACTACATTGATTTGGGGTTCACTTATATTGGGAGTAGTGCCTTTCCTCAGCCACAGTAAGTTATATGTGCAAAAGTAATATCTCACAACTCGATGAAACCTTCACTCTTGCGCAGACATTTAGAAACAAAGCATGGCAATTTGGAAAATAAGCCGTTTGAGTTTTTGGAGCGAGAATTTAGACGACTTTTGAGTTGTAAGCCGTATAAAAGCAAGATATACCATAAATAAGAAGAGGCTAGAAGCATCTTACGTGGTGAGCTACCAAGTGGCTAGGACAGGCAAGTCCCATACTATTGTGGAGGACTTAATTCTTCCTGCTACCTCTGATATGGCTGGGAAAATGCTGGGGGAAAAGGCAAAAAAACTATACAGACAATGCATTTATCAAACAACACCATTTCACGACGCATCAGTGACATGGCAGTAGATGTTCTGAAACAATTACTGTTTCGCATACAAGCCAGTGAATTCTATGCGTGACAGCTGGATGAGTCAACAGACGTTCTGGGCCTGGCACAGCTCCTTGTATATGTCCGTTACGTTTATGAGGGGTCAATTAAGGAAGACATCTTCTTCTGCAACCACTGGAACAGGACAACAGGAGAGGACTAAAAAAACAAATACTGGACAGCTTTGTGACATCAAATGGACTTTGGTGGGCAAGATGTGTTGGTATCTGATGACACAAAAGTCATGACAGGGAGACATAGTGGAGTGGTAACGTGCGTGCAAGCAGTTTCTCCCGATGCTACTTGGGTACACTGCAGCATCCCCCGAGAGGCTCTTGCTGCCAAGGGAATGCCTGACAGCTTGAAAGACGTTTTGGACACTACAGTGAAAATGGCTAATTTTGTTAAAGCAAGGGCAGCGACCATGTACAGTAATGCTTTTACAACATACAGAAGTGTGCTGGTTATCAAGGGGCAAAGTATTGATACGTTTATTTGAATTGAGAGACGAGCTTAAAGTTTTCTTTACTAACCATAGTTTTCACTTGTCTGACCGCTTGTATGATAACGAGTTTCTCACACGACTGGCCTATCTGGGTGATGTTTTTTCTCGCCTGAATGATCTGAATCTAGGATTACAGGGACTCTCTGCAACTATATTCAGTGTGCAGGACAAAATTGAGGCTATGATTAAGAAGTTGGAGCTCTTCTCTGTCTGCATTAACAACATCATTGTATGATTTTTGCGTGCAAATGAACTCAAGCTCAACTCAAATGAACTCAATGTCAAATGTGATATAGCAAATCACCTGAGCGAGTTGGGTGCGCAATTACGCAGGTCTTTCCTGAAACGGATGACACAAACAACTGGATTCGTTATCCCTTTCATGCCCTGCCTCCAGTCCATTTACCGATATCTGAACAAGAGAGCCTCATCAAAATTGCAACAAGCGGTCCTTTAACATTTTTATTTAATCAGCAACTGCCAGATTTCTGGATTGGGCTGCGCTCAGAATATCCTGCCATGGCAAATCGTACCGTTAAGACACTGATGCCCTTTCAACCACGTACCTATCTGAGAGGCACAGACTGTGTGTGGGAAATGATTCAAGACTGAGACTCTCTCCAATACAACCCAACATCGCAGAGTTATGTGCGTCCTCATTAACCTGTGGTGAGTTATTCACAATTTTCAATGAACAAATAAGGTTTTATATGTAAGATGGTTAAATAAAGAGCAAAATGATTGATTATTATTATATTATTATTTGTGACCTGGTTCTATAAGAGCTCTTTGTCACACGAGCCGGGTTCTGACAAAAACTCACACTCATTCTTATGTTTAATAAATGTATAGTATAGTGTGTGTGTGTGTGTGTGTGTGGCAGGCTTACAATTATGGCAAAAATACAATATTTGAGAGTGCGCTGACCCTGGTGATAGAGGTGGTACGCAGCTGGAGGTTGAAAGTTGGAAGAGGTACGGGACTATAAAAAGTTTGGGAACCACTGGTGTAGGGTTTACTGTTAATGCCATGTCTACTGAGGGAAACGTAATCACATGGCCTCGTGTGTTTAGAGTAAAGAGAGCCTGCCGTGGTATCGCATGATCCCTGATGTCTAAGATATGAGAGAATGGGAGGTGTCTGCATGCCCTCTTCAACTGGAGATTATTATAGTCAGAGGAAATCCTTTAGAAAAACTACTTTCATGTGTCAGGTACATACTGTACAAGTACTCCTAACTATGCATTACATCCAAATACATTGTTCAAAACAGTTACTGTTAGGACATTTCATCCTAGCTCTGTCAGTCATTTCTCCAGCCCCATCCGGCAGCTTCATAGCAGGTGGCAAGGCTGCTGTTTAATTGTTTTTCCCAACTACAGAGTGGCCTTCAATGGGCTATTTGTGCGTTTTGTTTCCAGCTGCTGTCCGAGAGCCAGATCAACATGGTGAAGGTGGTGAACTCCGTGAGTGATAAACTCAACTCCATGCAGAAGGAGACGGGGAACCTGAAGAGCAAGCTGAAGGCAGACCTCCAGAGAGCACCTGTCCGTAGTACTCGGCCCAAAGGCTGCTCCAATGGTAGGCCTATGGATAGTGGCTGGTAAAAGGAGAAATAGTAAATGAGTGCATGGACAACTCTTAACTACCTCATGTCAGCTGTCCCTTGAGCTGCAGTGAACCATATGTTAGATGTATTTTATGTCTGACATGGCTATTGTTCACAATTGCACTAGAGGGAGAAAAAAAGCATAGCTTCATATTGAAATAGGTTTAAACTGTGTTAACTGTTTGCGTACTCTGACATCCCAAATCATTTTTGTACAAACATGGCGTTTCTATAAGGTACAGACAGGATTTTGACAGGGTGTAGTGATGCTGTCTAGGTTGATTCAGAGATAGGACAGATTATTAAGAGAAGAAATTGATGGAGCTCGCTGGTTTAATTGAATAATTTCTATGAGAAATTCTAGGATTTAAAAGTTAATCAGGTTTCTGATCACGCTAGGCTCTAGACCTCGGGACTGCAGTGATATCTTCACCAGTGGCCAGCGAGAGGATGGGATCTACTCTGTCTTTCCCACACACTATCCTGCTGGCTTCCAGGTCTTCTGTGACATGACAACGGATGGAGGAGGATGGACGGTGAGTGTCTCTTTTGTGTGTCAACCTGTGTCATGCCCTACTGTGTAGAAGAAACAATAATGTTTAGGTATGATACCAGTACTTGACAACAATGTACTATATACAGTACATCCACACAACATATGGACAGACAGACAGATGCATGCATCAAACCAATGTTTGTTTCTTTTTCTTTTTTTAATCACAGAGCAGTTAAAAGCATGGCCTTTTACACACTCACTCATTCTTCAAACACATAGGCGCTTTAAAAGCACACTATCAGAAAGGTTCTAACTAGGTCCAACTTTAGGGTATGTTTGGAGAAATTAATTTGTGTTACTTTTCTCATCACTATTCCTAAAGTGTCCTCCAATACTTCATTGCTTAAAAAGCCAATTATTCTGTGCATGAAGGATCACTTAAAAGTACCTCTTTCTCTTTTTTTTCCATAAGAATCACAATGTGTTTCAAATACAAAGCCCATTAACTTTTCAAGTGCCTTGAAGGTAATAATACCCTGCGGATTCTTAGCGTTCTTTCCTCTCTTGCATTTCATGTTCTTTTAGACTGTTGTGTAGACAGAGCATTGTTAGTCTTGCTTTATTTAGAAAGCATTGAACTGATAGTGGGATAGGTCGAGTGGGAGGGCAGTAAAGCAACTGGCACAATGAAGATTGGAACCTCGGCTGGCCATGTTTTGTCTGGAGACGGCAGTGTTGATCACTAGACCAACCTCAAGCACAGGCCATTATACTTTAGATATGACAGCATGACATCAGGTAAAAAAAAGTCCCGCATGAGGATTTATTTATTTATGTTTTAGGGGGTAGATCAGCTTTAATATTGCAGATAGATTGTGGCTTCCATCAACGTAATTGTCTGCATTTCCAATTCCCCATATTTTTAGTTTAGGGTCACTTAGAAATGTCCTTATTTTTCAAAGAAAAAAATTTTTTTGATTAAATTAACGTCAAATTGATCAGAAATAGTGTTTTCTAATGATCAATTAGCCTTTTAAAATTATAAACACTATGTGTTTATTAGCTAACACAATGTGGCATTGGAACACAGGAGTGATGGTTGCTGATAATGGGCCTCTGAACGCCAATGTA
This sequence comes from Oncorhynchus mykiss, assembly GCF_057628025.1. Classification (NCBI taxonomy): domain Eukaryota; kingdom Metazoa; phylum Chordata; class Actinopteri; order Salmoniformes; family Salmonidae; genus Oncorhynchus; species Oncorhynchus mykiss. The sequence continues at coordinate 47,316,898 of NC_143032.1, forward strand.
GATATTCCATAAAAAAAATCTGCCATTTCCAGCTACAATAAACATTTACAACACTAACAATGTCTACACTGTATTTCGGGTCAATTTGATGTTATTTTAATGGACAAAAAATGTGCTTTTCTTTCAGAAACAAGGACATTTCTAAGCAAACACAAACTTTTGAACAGTAGTATATATATATATATATGTATATATATATAGTACCAGTCAAAACTTTGGACACACCTATTCATTCAAAGGTTTTTATTCATTTTTACTATTTTCTACATTGTAGATAATTGTGAAGACATCAAAACGATGACATAACACATGGAATCATGTAGTAATCAAAATATATTTTATATTTGAGATTCTTCAAAGTAGCCACCCTTTGCCTTGATGACAGCTTTGCATACTCTTGGCATTCTCTCAACCAGCTTCATGAGATAGTCACCTGGAATGCATTAAAGGTGTGCCTTGTTTAAAGTTAATTTGTGGAATTTCTTTCCATCTTAATACATTTGAGCCAATCAGTTGTTGTGACAAGGTAGGGGTGGTATACAGAAGATAGCCCTATTTGGTAAAATACCAAAAGTCCATTATTATGGCAAGAACAGCTGAAATAAGCAAAGAGAAACAAGTCCATTATTACTTTAAGACATGAAGGTCAGTCAATACAGAACATTTCAAGAACTTTGAAAGTTCGAAAATCAATCAAGCGCTATAATGAAACTGGTTCTCATAGGGACCTTCACAAGAAAGGAAGACCCAGAGTTACCACTGCTGTAGAGGCTGCAGAGGATAAGTTCATTAGATTTACCAATTTCAGAAATTGCAGCCCAAATAAATATTTCACAGAGTGCAAGTAACAGACACATCTCAACATCAACTTTTCAGAGAAGACAGCGTGAATCAGGCCTTCATGGTCGAATTGCTGCAAAGAAACCACTACCAAAGGTCACCAATAATAAGAAGAGACTTGCTTGGGCCAAGAAACACAATAAATGGACATTAATGTATAACTAAATTTCTCTAGTCTTATATGTTTTTGGGGGTTATTATCCAGCTTGATTGTTATTGCCCAACAGTAAATAGATCAGGATAACTATTTTGTCAGTTTTAGAGATATTGAATATTGCAATTTCTCATGAGGCATTCTGCACCACCATCTTTAGTCCGTCATATTATAATTATTTGTCGATACTCACCAGCAGGACATCATTTGCCTTTAAAATGGAAGCCCTATCCCGTTTGTGGAGTTTGTATAAGTTCCATTTATTTCCTCGGCTGCAGTCACACTCAATGTCTGCAGAAACCCCCAGATGGCTTGTGCTGAGAGAAGCTGTGGTGAAATGGCCTTTTAAACTGAAAAGAGTGTGATATTCATAACTTCCACAATGCGGTTGGCAATAGCTGAGATAGTGACAGTGCAGTGTTTCCTCTATGACTTGTTGAGGTTTTCAGGGCTCTAGAGTCATCTCCCTTTGGTGTCAGCTTGGTTTAACAGAGGAGTACTTGGAGACACATTCCCAGACCAAAGTCTAATGATCAAATGCTTTCCAAAATCTTAAGAGAGACAAATAGTACCCAGTGATTACAGACCAACCTGCTTCCCACAGATGAGAGTATTAGTTTCTGGTAATTCAGAGACATTTTTTTACTTGACCACATCTCAGCAGTGGGCGATGGAAGGCGAAGAATGGAGCTTTTAAAAGGAATTAATAGTCACAGCGACCTTATTCATCATTGCTGGCCTCCAGCAGTTTTCAGGTGAGGATGCAGACTCCTCGTCTCTCTCTGCACAGCTGAAGATCTGTGAGCTCTGCTTTCCTGACATACAGGAAGGCTGCTGCTTCCCACTCAGACATGCCGCGTCTCACTCTCTTTCTCTCTCTCTCTCTCTCTCTCTCTGCTTTCTCTCTCTTTCCCTCTGTATACTTTTTTCTTCCATTTGGTTGACCATTGTATTGGCCTGATAGCCTCGTGTGAACAGCCAGGTCACCCGTGATACAAGTCAGTATTCGACGTCCATCCATGTCTGACCACGTGGAACGCGGCCACTAGGGACAACAGTGAGCGCTGTCGCCTTCAAGTAGGTTTCTGTTTTGCTCAGGAACTGTGAGTGGGAATGGCAGATGGGCATATGCATCAGCCTGTGATACTCAAAGTTTGCAGGTTCAAATCCAGCAAGAGTTTTTTTTTTTTTTTTAAGCCTATCCCAAACCTTAACCCTTACCTTAACCATTCGGAGTTAATGCCTAACCTTAAGATTTGAGAGTTAATGCCTAAACCTAATCCTGACTTTTAAAATTCATAGTTAAAGCTTAAACTTAACCTTAAAACCACTTCTAAATTTGACTTTTGGGATACATGGATGAACAGCTAATTCTGACGTGAGACTGTGAGAGCTAATTACGTGTGAAAGCCAGATAATATCATGTTTTCACTCTGGTATAAATGATTCGGGAGACAGGCGCAGGAATGCTTAATAAGATTTTTTATTAAGCCCAAATTACGGTGTGCCGTGTAAAGGCATGCGGACGAAGACCAAACAAACACGTAACAAAACACAGTGTAGAAACCCAAAACAAAAGAGCGAGGAGTACCTCGAATAAATACACACATGCACAATGATTAACACACGGGACGAGACCCGTAATCATCTGTGCAATCCACAAGGGCACAGAAGCCAAAAACACACAGCACAGGTAATCATACGCACCAACGGACATTGAAACAATAATCGACAGCACCATGGTGAACAAAGGGCACATATATACAAATACAATCAGTGGGAATAGCGGCCAGGTGTCTGCAATGAAAGTTCCAGAGGGATATGGTGACAGTACCCCGCCCCCCCCCCCCCCCCCCCCCTAACCCTAACCCCCCCCCCCCCCCCCCCCCCCCCCCCCCCCCCCCGACGCAATGACACCGGTTTCAAGGACGATCACGTGAACGCAGTGCGGGTCGATCAGGACCCCAATGCAGCTGCTGAAGCTTTGTCGTCGTCGTCGTACGGGCCAGTTGCCGCTGCCGGAGTTGCGGTGGAGTTGGATGGACCAGTAGCAGTGGCGTCCGACAGACCGGTAGTGGTGGAGTCGGACAGGACAGTTGTGGCGATGTCGGATGACCCAGATGCAGCTGCCGAAGTTGCGGCGGCGCCGGATAGACCAGTCGCAGCGTCGTCGAACGGGCCATTCCCACTGTCTCCCTCAATGGGAGCACAGGTACTCACACATACCAACGAACATTGTAACAATAATCCACCCCACCATGGTGAACAAAGGGCACATATATACAAATACAATCAGTGGGATTAGGGGCCAGGTGTGCGCAATGAAAGTTCCAGAGGGATCCGTGACACATATGACCCTAATGGAATGCATGGATGAAGGTATTTTCCCTGAGGCATCCCTTGCATTGACAAAGTGCAAGAGACTAGCCAGAGTGAGTTGGCAGATGTCACTCAGATCAAAAAATAAATACACTTTGACACGTAGATAGTTTTTTTTTCTCGTCCTTTTCTTTTAAAGAGCTCTGTCACAACGGACCAGTCAGTCATGTTGGCTTACCATCAGCTGTGGGGGTGAAGGAGAGGCCAATAAACTGACCGACTGATTGTAGCCCCATAACCAGGCCTTCTTTTAGATGAGATGCTGTGAAATACTGGGCACCTAACCTGATTGGGACGGTGTTTTAATTCCTAAAATGTCTAAGCCGTTGGGGAAGGGAGTTCTAAACTGACATATGGAATTGTTTTAAGATGATCATATTATGGATAATTTAGCATTGAATAACACATTCAAAAATGGCCAAAAAGACATTCAGGCGCTGCTGACGTTTTCATGAGAACACAATTTCCCGGATGTTTCATGGTCTGACAAACACCGCTCTAGTTCTGCCACCTTTCACCGCAGATGCAGAAGTGCGACGTCAGCGGATTGAGACGCAACCAATGCAACCAAAATATTTTTTTATTTGGTTACTTACATTGACGCGCCGGTGCGTCATTCGACTCTAGGGTGTTAATCTGGACTCCTCACGTTTTTCCACTCCCACTGTGATGACTGTAGCAGCTTGTCTTTGAAGGTTGCTCGAACCCTAGTGGCAGTAGAGAGGTTAACAAACCCAGATCTACCCTATTTACATTGGGAACGTAATTAGTGTGTTTTGACAACCTTGACATTCACTCTTCGCCCATTTCACTCTTGGGTCAGCTTCAATGTGACATGGTTGCCTCTCCCCACTGGCGCCCAGCGCTCAATAGACTGGTGGGTTATGACACTCTAGTGCGCTGATGTGCCTATGAGGGAGTGTCTCAATCAGGACTCTTCATGCACTGGAGGAGAGAGGTCAAAGGTCAAGACCTCGGAGGCCCAGCATCCTGAAATATCTTACACAGAACATGCTTTATTATTATCAAATTATAACCATCATCCGTAGTGGTGGTTGTAGTACTGTAGTGGTAGACAATAATGATAGTATGCCATCTGCTTTTATTCAATTTGATATAGGCCAAGGCCCAGTTGCAGTTGCAGTTGTAAACAGCAGAGTTGTAGTAGTGCCAGTGCTTTTGATACAAAAATGCTTTTGATATGTTAGATTATTTTTTTCCTTTTAAAGAGAAAGTAAATTAAACCAGCCTCTCAGGGAGATGGTCTGACTGGGAACCAGTCATCCAGGAATCATTTTCTGTCTGTAATCAACTGGGGGGATTGCGCCAGCATTACAGGTCCTCACTGTCTCTGGAACGACAGAGCATGGGAATAAAATATAGCAATCCAGTTTCAATTTGACCCTATAATGTTTGACACGTTCTTTTCTATTATAGCTTCTTTCCAAGCTGAGCCCCCGCAGTTCTGCAGTCCTCTCCACATTTTCCATTTTTTCAATAATTGCTGTATTTTTCTGCCTCTCATAGCTTGGGACACGACGTTGGCGAGAACGTGGTCTTATTTCTGATGGCAGACTTTAAAAGGTGATGAAAAGATGAAAGTAACATTAATACCAGAGGGGCAACTCCGTGGCATATTTTCTCCTTTTCCATTGCGGCGGATTGAATTTTACATGACCACTAAAGGGTCTGGAGAAACTCTTAACGATTCTTGGAGTGGCTCTTTTAGATTCTGAAATGAGATGCGACCTTGAGATTAAAGTTGTTTTAAAACAACTGAACCCAGCACACTTAAAGGAAGTGGCTTAACCATTGATCCCGCAGAGTCATGATTTACCATGATTACAGATGGGTTGGAATTGTAATGCAGTTCTCAGTGGGGAAAGATATTAATAAAAAGCACATTTAATCCATATAGGGTTCAAATGTCCCTGTTCCTAGCATTTTATTTTATTTGCTGAAAGGAAGAGAGTTAAAATGAATGGTTTATTCATTATTCATTATGGCTCAAGGTTTGCTGAAATATTTATCTTTGGTATACAGTACAGCGACTTTTAAAAAAAATCAGTAGTGCAGTTTTGTTTTATTTTTCGAGGTTAGATGTATTTTTGATGCACATACCACTTTTTCAAGTGTCCTTGAATTCTTCAGTTCCTGAATTGTCCTTGTATATATATTTTTTTTAACTTTGAATTACCGTCCGGGGGGCCCCCATTGATTTTGTTAGTCACTCTCACTCAGATACATGTATCATATTAAAAACTGCAAATATTTCCCTATGCCCATGGCAAAATGTGTAAATTGCATAAAATTAGTAATACAATTCAAAATCTTCTCTACTCTCTGGATTTTAAAAATGTATTTCAGTGAATTTGCTTTAAATGTGCAACATTTATCCAGCACTATGGATTTTAAATGATGCAATAGCCCTTTTCACGCTGCATTGTTATTAGACCCTGGCTATCAATTAGCCCCAGGCTAAGACTGGCCACTAGGCTAGCTTGTCCTGTGTTCACACAAGCATATGTTAACCTTGGGCTAAACTTTAGCCCTGGGCTAGGATTCACACTTTTATTCCAAATAGCTGGGATTAAAGACAAACACACATGCGACAAATATTCTATCTCTTCCACGCAACCAATTTTTTGCAAATAAGGCATTTATTAACACATTAATTCCCTTTGCTTCTAGCCTAGCATTTTATTTCCAACAGTGATGGTTTGTATAAAGCTGATTTGTCTGCCTGTCCGACCTCGGAAACAATGTTTCACTGGCGACTTGTGATATCGCCCTGGCACAGCAAATACTGTGCACAGAGGAGATATCAACTTTTTTGATCCAAACAAAATCATGCTACTATGATTATGGCTTATCCTGAATGAATTGTGAATAATGATGAGTGAGAAAGTTAGAGGCGGTGGTGAGGTGAGCATGTCTTGGAGATATGATAATATGCATCTATAACTTAACTCACTCATCATTATTCACAATGCATTAAGGACTATCCCTAATCATGGTAGCATCCACATTAACGTAGAAGGGTTTAGAAACATATTCTATTCTTATTTGCAATAAATTCTTATTTACTCCAAAATGACACAATACATTATTTACCATCCATTTCTATAAAATAATCTAAAACACAACCAAAACAAACAACAAATGCATGCAACAAGTTTGTAGAGTCACAAGCTTGATGTAATCATTGCGTGTTAGGAATATGGGACCAAATACTAACATTTTTACTACTTTAATACACATGTAAGTGAATTTGTCCCAATACTTTTGGTCCCCTAAAAAGAGGGGACTATGTATTAAAAGTGCTGTAGCTTCTAAATGGTTCACCGTTGGATGAAAATTCCCTTAAATGTAACCTGTTGGTTTGCATTTTAACCCCATAGTCAATGTATCCTTTAAAGGGTCCTTGAGTACAGAGCCAAAACAACAATAACATTGTCACCGTCTCAGTACTTTTGGAGCTCACTGTAGATCATATGAATTCTTAATGGGTTTGATCATTCGGGACGCCTGGAATTGGAAATCCAATGTAATTTTCATCCACAATATTTGAGCAGTTCATTTCCACAGTTCCTGTCTGAATTGGTTAAATATGATCTCAGCAGTCAATTGAACTTGTGTTACTGAGATGAGGATAAGAGTAGGGGGCCTATGGGGGAAGTGGAGGGGCAGTGGGTCTGCACCCATAGTATCTCTAAGAAAGTCAATTCGAATGTGATCTAGATGAGAGTGAATTCTCCACGCTGGTGCACAGACTGCTAGTGCACTTCAAAGTGTATTATCTCTAGTAGCATGTTCTACATTATTCCAGATGAGGCGAGATTGCCTTTGCAGACATTAGAGGTGCTCTGCGTTGGAGAGTATTGTTGGATCAGTGCATATACAGTGTATTCGGAAAGTATTCAGACCCCTTGACTTTTTCCAAATTTTGTTTAGTTACAGCTTTATTCTAAAATGTATTACATTCATTGTGTTCCTCAACAATTTACACACAATACCCCATATGAAAAAGCAAAAACAGGTTTTTATACATTTTTGCTAATTTATTAAAAATAAAAAAACAGAAATACCTTATTTACATACGTATTCAGACCCTTTGCTATCAAATGTATTTATGAAGCCCTTTTTACATCTGCAGATGTCACAAAGTGCTATACAGAAACCCAGCCTAAAATCCCAAACATCAAGCAATGCTGATGTAGAAGCACGGTGGCTAGGAAAAACTAGGAAAAACCTAGGAAGAAACCTAGAGAGGAACCAGGCTCCGAGGGGTGGCCAGTCCTCTTCTGGCTGTGCCGGTTGGAGATTATAAGAGTACATGGACATTAAGGCCAGATTGTTCTTCAAGATGTTCAAATGTTCATAGATGACCAGCAGGGTCAAATAATAATCACAGTGGTTGTAAAGGGTGCAACAGGTCAGTACCTCAAGAGAAAATTTCATTTGGCTTTTCATAACCGAGCATTCAGAGGTCGAGACAGCAGGCGCGGTAGAGAGAGATAGAGTCGAAAACAGCAGGTCCAGGACAGGGTAGCACTTCCGGTGAACAGGTCAGGGTTCCATAGCCGTGGTCAGAACAGTTGAAACTTGAGCAGCAACACGACCAGGTGGACTGGGGACAGCCAGGAATCATCAGGCCTGGTATTCCTAAGGCATGATTCTAGGGCTCAGGTCCTCCGGGAGTAGAGGGAGAGAGAGAGAACTAGAGGGAGCATAATTCAATTCACACAGGACACCAGATAAGACAGGAGAAATACACCAGATATAACAGACTGACCCTATCCCCCCGGCACATAGACTATTGCAGCAGATTTACTGGAGGCTGAGACAGGGGTGGGTCTGGGGCCACTGTGGCCCTGTCCGACGATACCCCCAGACAGGGCCAACCCGGCAGGATATAACCCCACCCACTTTGCGGAAGCACAGCCACCACACCACTTGTATTCTATACTACTCCACTGACTGTTAAACAGCCATCTCCAGCACATATTTCGCAACAAAGCCTCCTTCACTCATGCTGCTAAACATACACTCGTAAAACTGACTATCCTACCGATCCTTGACTTCGGCGATGTCATTTACAAAATAGCCTCCAACACTCTACTCAGCAAATTGGATGTAGTCTATCACAGTGCCATCATTTTGTCACCAAAGCCCCATTTTTCACCCACCACTGCGACCTGTATGCTCTCGTTGGCTGGCCCTCGCTTCATATTCGTCGCCAAACCCACTGGCTCCAGGTCATCTATACGTCTTTGCTAGGTAAAGCCTGTGATAGACAGTACTTTGTTGAAGCGCCGTTGGTAGTGATTACAGCCTCAAGTCTTCTTGGGTATGATGCTATAAACTTGGCACACCTACATTTGGGAAATGTCTCCCATTCTTCTCTGCAGATCCTCTCAAGCTCTGTCAGGTTGGATAGGGAACATTTCTGCACAGCTATTTTCAGGTCTCTCCAGAGATGGTCGATTGGGTTCAAGCCGGGCTCTGGCTGAGCCACTCAAGGACATTCAGAGACTTGTCACGAAGCAACTCCTGCATTGTCTTGGCTGTGTGCTTAGGGTCGTTGTCCTGTTGGAAGGTGAACCTTGCCCCAGCCTGAGGTCCTGAGCACTCTGGAGCAGGTTTTCATAAAGGATCTCTATGTACTTTGCTCCATTCATCTTTCCCTCGATCCTGACTAGTCTCCCAGTCACTGCCTCTGAAAAACATCCCCACAGCATGATGCTGGCACCACCATGCTTCACCGTATGGATGGTGCCAGGTTTCCTCCAGACCTGACGCTTGGCATTCAGGCCAAAGCGTTCAATCTTGGTTTCATCAGACCAGAGAATCTTGCTTCTCATGGTCTGAGTCCTTTAGGTGCCTTTTAGCAATCTGCAAGCGTGCTGTCATGTGCTTTCTACAGAGAAGTCTCTTCCATCTGGCCACTCTACCATAAAGGTCTGATTGGTGGAGTGCTGCAGAGATGGTTGTCCTTCTGGAAGGTATTGCCATCTCCACAGAGGAGCTTTAGAGCTCTGTCAGAGTGACCATCACCTCCACTGACCGTCACCTCCATGACCAAGGCCCTTCTCCCCCAATTGCTCAGTTTGGCCGGACGGCCAGCTCTAGGAAGAGTCTTGGGGGTTCCAAACTTCTTCCATTTAAGAATGATGAAGACCACTGTGTTCTTGGGGAACTTCAATTCTGCAAATATTTTTTGGTACCCTTCCCCAGGGAGCTTTACGGACAATTCCTTCCACCTCATGGCTTGATTTTAGCTCTGACATGCACTGTCAACTGTGGGACTTTATATAGACAGATGTGTGCATTTCCAAATCATGTCCAATCAATAGAATTTACCACAGGTCGACTCCAATCAATTTGAAGAAACATATCAAGGATGACCAGTGGAAACAGGATGCTCAAGTTCCAGTCTCATAGCAAAGGGTCTGAATACTCATGTAAATAAAGTGTTTCTGTTTTTTATTTGTATAAATATGCCAACATTTCTAAAACCCTGTTTTCACTTTGTCATTATGGGATATTGTGTGTAGATTTATGGAGAAAATGTTTTATTTAATCAATTTTAGAAAAAGGCTGTAACATACATTTTTGGGGAAAAAGGTTCTGAATACTTTCCGAATGCACTGTAAGTATATCAGCACCTTTGTTGGATACAATGGAAGACAGAAAATGGTTGTGTTCTTTAGGGCATGCAATGGAAAATGTTTTAAAATGAAAATGTGTGTTTATTGGACAATTCCAGGTAGTCCCGCCCTTTTTTTAGCCATCTTCACTGTCATTCGTTCAGTGTCACTCATTCCCTATTTCATCTAAAGCTTTTGCCACCTAAGCCGGGTACATACTCCAAATGGATGTTGGCACATCATTTGAGTTGAGATTCAAAGCTCTTGAACAACTGTGATTCTGTCAACACAAGTCAGACTTGAAAGAGATCCTGTTGATTAAGTTTACCTCCATCGGCTTGTGACAGCCACCTCAGCCATGCTCCCTCTGTGTCCAAATAAAAAAACTGAACCCCTTACGGCTTATTGGCGCGCACTAAGTAGTTGATTAGTAATAAAAGAAGGATATCAAGGGCTTTATTGGCAAAGGTAAGTAGAGCAGTGCTTCACAGATCGCCATCATTGCATTTGACTTGTTAGCATTGCTTTGACATTATGGCTCCATAATCCAAAACACATTCAGTTAATGCTTATCAGCAGGCCAAAGATGATTCTTTACTAGATTGACACCTGCCCCAGAGGAGTCCTATTGTACACTTAAATTGATTTGGAGAGGCACAGGTAGGCCACAGGCAGATCAGAGAATAATCTGCTATTTGCATCTTCAGACAATACAAGATTGTCTTTCTCATGTACAGTATAAAGACAGCTCTTGAAATTATGTACTGTAGCTTTTAGGCATGGAATATTCTATCAAGTTATGGGTACATATTCTTTATTCTCTATTGTATGTCTGGTGTTTGGGAACACCGTGTAGTCTAACATGGTCATTCCTATGTGGTCATAACTGATGTACCTTCTGCTTACTTGTATTGATCCATTCTGTATAGAGCATTGTAAAGTATCCTTTGCAGTGTGATCTACTTGAGACAATATACGGTTGGAAGAAAGAGACTTTGTTGTTGTGGAGTGATGCACTCCAGCTCTGTGGCTTTGAAAGCTGGTGTTGGTCAGCCAGAGAAAAAGCAGGGGTCATGACACACCAGGAGGAGGTGCAGCAATCTTGCACAAATGACTGATGTCAGTGGAAATGCCTTTGGACTTGAATTGGGCTGCACCATTGGATACCGGTTTACGGAGACACCGTATTCCATCTGTATTTTGTGCTCATTAACAGCCCTGTATGGAGCCTTGTGATGGAGCTGGGTAATTTCAGTTGAGCAGAATACTGTAGGGAAGAGCAATTTGTACTGCCAATGTGGTGTAAAGACAACAGGAGCTCTGAAAACATGATGTTCCCCTCCTTCATCCCTATATGGGCCTTTGGATGAGTAATGAGTAACCAGTAGGCCTATTTATTTTCTCCCATCACTCTTGTGTAGGACTGTTCCTCTCGTGGGTGTTATGACACGAGTGTACGTTATGAGTGACATTGGGTTGTTTTCCTGCATGGCTCTGAGGGGAAAAACATTACAAATATTGTACTTGTGGAGCTGTTTATATGTTTACTATTGTGAGTAGCAATAGTTGTAGTAGTGATCATCGTCATAGACATCATCGCAGTTGTAGTAGGTGTCCCTGTCGTCGTCGTAGCAGTAGCCGTCGTAGTGTAACAGAGTTTAGAACATTGCCATAAACTCTCTCCACAGCTAGCTCGAAATGACATTGATTTAGCCTTGCAATCTGTATCTTTTGGGTGGCTAAAAAAAGTTGGTATGTAGTCAAGGAGGGTGGTCACGTGTGTTGCAAAGCAGAGGATCACTGGTTTGGACAGTGGAGGAAGCTAAATTGTTAGTGGTCGTTAGTGGTCGTAATAACAGTCGTTTTTTTTGTATTAGGCATTGTAGCAGTAGTTGTAGCAGCAGTCGTAGTATTAGCAGTCGTCTGGGTCGGTGCAGCGGCTCACGGAGAACGGCTAAGTTTACCATCTCAGTTGATTGACAGCTTTGGGGGAGTACAGTACGTTATCAAGTTCTCTCCACGGTGCCTTGTGGTGTCTAATATTCCCTGACAGATTGACAAGAAGAGGGCATGTTTGTTGGCACTGGAAAGGCCTCTCATTTTCCAAGCCAGCAGATTGGCATGCTATTCTACTCTGCCAGTCTTGGCTGCTCTGAGAGTCTTTCAGTGAATAGTCCAATGACATGAATAGGTTGTAGTGTCTTTGCACTGCGTGGCTTTGTTTGAGAAGTAGGAACACAGCCCTCCAACACACCATGCACACACCACAGAAACACAAGCCACAGATCTAATGTCTCATACTGGTCCATTAGGGTAATATGAAACTAACATTTGATGATCATTCTGAGTGCCGAGATATGATCTGTGCCAAGGAGAATGATGACATTTAGAGGCATATTAAAAGAATGACAGAACAAAAAAAATCTGATGTGATTTTCAATTTCTTGGTTGAAAATGAATGCAGTGTTCTTCCCCCAAAGTTAAATGAAACATATTCCTTAGGTGATTAATCAGGAACTCCTTATGTAATAAAATCAACAAAGAGACATTCCATCATTATTTAAATATTTACCATCATTCTCAGATCCCTTTTAATGTCTTCTATCCCTCTCGCCTCCTCCCAAATACAAAAGTGATTAGGAGTAGCCAGCTCTTCCATTGTTGCCATATGCCATCCCAGCAAATAATTTCTAGTTACCTACAGTATGTATACCCAGAACATTAGTAGAGATGTTTTGAGAACATTCATATGGTACGTTTTTCCAGAACTTTTGAGGTTCCCATGGAGATTCCCATGACATGGCTATAATGTTTTCCCCATTAACATTCAGTTAATACATTCTCGACACAAATGTGGCATATTCTTCTTCTAATGTTCATTAAATTATGTTTTCATTTTAAAAAACAGTCATGGGATGTTGTCATCAGCTGGAAACCATATAGGGCTCCCATTGAAACGTTGCCTAACGTTGTTGGAACGTTCACTGTTTGCTGGGATGATGGGACTACGAGGCCATCCCAACATGCTGTTAATGAAGACCTAAGCTGTGGGAGTCTAGAATTCTCAACACATTCTCAGCAGAGTAGACCACCCAAGCACACCAGAGAGATTGAGAGAGGGACTTCCGGCGATGGAATCATTAAGCTCTTCCCACACACACAGGATGCATTATTCAAGTGATTATGTGGACTAATACCATGTTATGCGATGTGTACACCAGACCATTCTTCTTCCGATGCCGATGCCCATCAGACAAGAGTGTCATCTCGTTTTCTGTGGAATGCTGTGATCTAGCATGGTGCTTCACTGTGAATGACTAAATGACTGCTCTGTATTGGGGGCTGGCAAAAAAAAGACTCATTGGAATAGGTCAAGTTTCTTTCGCGAGTCACTCTGTATTGCGAGGCACAACAGACAGACACATCACAGGATGGGTGAGAGCGAGCGCTTCCCCCGCCCCTTTGGATTTTATGCCACAATAACATATTTATTTTGTGTGTGCACCCAGCATGTGGGGCTTTCGAGTCAGCGCTTTTCGCTGCAACGTTATTACAAGTGCCCCCTAGCTCTACCCATCAATCATCCCCCAATTTACCATCTCTCCCAAAACCCAGGACTGTGTCAGCCAGCCTGTTATGCGAGCCCGGTTTCTTTACACCATCTAAATACCCCTTAAATTAAAGCCAGCATCAGGCCCGCTAATGGGAATAGTCATAGCCCAGCTCATCAAATATTTATTGAAACATGAGAATTTGCCTTTTATTTTAATCAACTGGCTTATACACAAGGTGCTGTGGTGATTTTGGCAGATTAATCATCGAGAGGTGGCTCATTGAACATTTCCACAGATTAGAGTGAATAATTAAAATCTCTTTGGCTGTGTGGTGGGTTGGAGCGGGGATAGGAGGAGTGAACATATTTATTCTCAGTACAGCCTCAACACATTAATTTTGAATGTAGCCCAAAGCACCTGCCCAGAATGTTGGCATGTTTTATTAAGAGAATTACAGTGTCTTCACAGATCAGCTCACTTCAAAATACACTGCATGACCAAAAGTATATGGACACCTGCTCGTTGAACATCTAATTAAAAATCATAGGCATTAATATGGAGTTGGTCCCCCCTTTGCTGTTATAACAGCCTCCACTCTTCTGGGAAGGCTTTACACTAGATGTTGGAACATTGCTGCGGGGACTTGCTTCCATTTAGCCACAAGAGCATTACTGAGGACAGGCACTGAGGTTGGGTGATTAGGCCTGGATCACAGTCGGTGTTCCAATTCATCCCAAAGGTGTTCGATTGGGTTGAGATCAGGGCTCTGTGCAGTTCTTCCACAGCGATTTCAACAAACCATTTCTGTATGGACCTCGCTTTGTGCACAGGGGCAATGTCATGCTGAAATAGGAAAGGGCCTTCCCCAAACTGTTGTCACAAAGTTGGAAGCACAGAATGGTCTAGAATGTCATTGTATGCTGTAGCGTTAAGATTTCCCTTCATTGGAACTAAGGGACCTAGCCAGAACCATGAAAAACAGCCCCAGACCATTAATCCTCCTTCACCAAACATTACAGTTGGCACTATGCATTGTGGCAGGTACCATTTTCCTGTCATCCACCAAACCCAGATTTGTCAGTTGGACTGCCAGATGGTGAAGTGTGATTCATCACTCCAGAGAACGGCGAACGGAGTCCAATGGCGGCGAGCTTTACACCACTCCAGCTGACCCTTAGCATTGCACATGGTGATCTTAGGCTTGTGTGCAGCTGCTTGGCCATGGAAACCCATTTCATGAAGCTTTCAATTAACAGTTATTGTACTGATGTTGCTTCCAGAGACAGGTTGGATCTCAGTAGTGAGTGTTGCAACCGAGGACAGACAATTTTTACATGCGCTTCAGCACTCAGCGATCCCGTTCTGTGAGCTTGTGTGGCTTACCACTTCGCAGCTGAGCCGTTGTTGCTCCTAGACGTTTCCACTTCACAATAACAGCATGTACAGTTGACCGGGGAAGTTCTAGCAGGTCAGAAATTTGATTAAATTACTTGTTGGAATGGTGGCATCCTATGACAGTGCCACGTCACTGAGCTCTTCAGTATGGCCATTCTACTGCCAATGTTACCTATGGAGAGTGGATGGCTGTGTCCTCAAATTTATACACCTGTCAGCAACGGGTGTGTCTGAAATAGCCAAATCCACTCATTTGAAGGGGTGTCCACATAATTTTGAAAGCAGATCAAATGACATTGACTCGAAGTGAGAGGAGTAGATGTGCGGTCAGTCATTAGGCTCCACATGCTTTGAAAGAGCCTCACCTTTAGTAACATTGACTAATTGAGCTTCTCCAATGGATCACAGATGACTGGGCTAGAGATGAGAATGCTAAGAGGTCATTTTGCCAAACACTCTGAGGAATAACACCTCAACTGTATCACTATCATAATTGAATTTCGCATAGATGGTGCCTCTGTCACAATGTATTTGTTTTTCAGTCCATTTGGGAATAGGGTCTCTCTCCTGGCTGTGGAAACTTGGCTTGGCAGTGTGGCACATGTGAAAGAGAGAGGGGCACTGGGCCTTGGCTCATTTACATTGATGGTGGATCTCACCTCCGCTGGCATTTTCATCGGCCATTGATCCAGGGGCTGGCTGATTAATCTTCTATAAAGGGATCAGAAGTCAATTAGTGTCTGAAGCTCACTTCTAATTCCAGCCATGCATCAGCATCCTAGCAGCCCTCCTGGGGGCCACACAGTTTACACAGACTTTCTGGAGCTATTGAAGCCATTCACATCACCATTCCTCCCAAGTTTATGCTGTTTGAATGTTTTCATTTTTTTCTCTCTTGATTTCAAAAGGACATCTGCATACCAAAGACAGCCCAACCTCTCAGGGGAAAGAGCATTGTTTTATGTTAGCTATTGGTTTTCATAGAATTCAGCATTTTTAAGATAGCAAAATGAATTGAAGGGTGATGTGAAAATTGTGACAGATGGCTTTTTGGTCTTGTTTCTAATGCAAATCGAGCACAGTTGTCACGTCCTGACCATAGAAAGCCTTTATTTTCTATGGTAGAGTAGGTCAGGCCGTGACTAGGGGTTTAGTCTAGTTTATATTTTCTATGTGGGGTTCTAGTTTGGTTTTTCTATGTTGGTGTTTTGGTATGATTCCCAATTAGAGGCAGCTATCATGGGCATTAATATAGGCAGCTATCGTTGTCTCTAATTGGGGATCATACTTAAGTAGCATTTTTTCCACCTGTGTGTTATGGAATATTGTTTTGAGTTAGTGAGCGTAGCATCTCTGTAGTCACGGTTCGTTGTTAGTTTATTGTTGATTTGTTTTTTGTCTTTGTTAAGATTCACTTTGCATTAAAATTATGTGGAACTCAACATACTTGGTCCGATATTCATTCCAACGAACATGACAGAATATCCCATCAATAAAGGACCAAGCAGCATGCCCAGGAGGAGGAAGTATCCTGGACTTGGGAAGAGATTCTGGATGGGAAGGGATCCTGGACTTGAAGAAATCCTGGCAGGACAGGATCGCCTTCCATGGCGGGAGACGCAAGTGGTGAAGGAAGGACAGTGACGACGCCGGGGTTCGCGGCCACACAGTAAGCCCAAAAGACAGTCCGAAAAAATGTTTGGGGGGAGGGCACATGGGGTGGTCGGCGGAGCTGAGGAGTGAGTCAGAGACCGTTGAGGAGTTATTGGATAAATTGGAGGAGAGTGAACGGAGGGGAGAGTTAGACATTCGAGGAGTTGTTGGATAAATTGGAGGAGAGTGAAGCGAGAGAGCAGTTAGTTTGGCGTAGTATGCACGGTATTCGCCCTGAGGAGCGTGTTAGCCATCCGATGCCACCCGGCCCAGAGCCTCCGGCGACGGGCCCTGGCTCGGAACCTCCGGCGACGGTCCATGGCCCAGAACCTCCGGCGACGGTCCACGGCCCGGAACCTCCAGCTCCATGGCCAGAGCCTACCCCTACTCCGATGCCCAGTCTGAGCACGGCGTCCAGTTCAGCTCCAATGCCAGAGTTTTCTTCCGCCCAGTCCAGGCACAGCGTCCAGTCCCGCTCCATGGCGGGAGCCTTCCCCTGCGCCGATGTCCAGTCCGAACACGTCGTCCAGTCCAGCTCCATGGCAGGAGCCCTTCTCTGCCCCAATGCTCAGTCTAGACACGGCGTCCAGTCCTGCTCCATGGCAGGAGTCTTCTTCTACACCTAGGTCCATGCACAGTGTTCAGCCTGGGTCCATGGCTGGATCTGCGGGTTCTTCGTCCCACACCAGACCGATGCTGGCAGTTCCGCAGGATGAGCGGGTGTGTTATGGGATATTGTTTTGAGTTAGTGCACGTATCTCTGTAGTCACGGTTCTTTGTTAGTTTATTGTTTATTTGTTTTTTGTCTTTGTTAAGATTCACCATCATTAAAATTATGTGGAACTCAACATCGCCTTGGTCCAATATTCATTCCAAAGAACATGACAAAAGTGTCTTAGGCATTTAGGAGAAGAATATGTTGACATGATATGGACTGTTCGGTCCCGCTTTAAATGACATTCAGCTTATAATGACTTCATAAAGCCTTCATAAGCAATACATAAGTCTCACATAGCATCTATAACTGTATGTCATGCTTTATAAAGAGTTTGTAAGTGTGTCATGACTGTGACATAATCACCAATGTCAAATATGATATAATCATGTGCTTTATCTTCAGGATCGGGGGGTTCCCTGCGGGAATGTTGAGCTAACATAGGCTAATGTGATTAGCATGAGGTTGTAAGTAACAAGAACATTTCCCAGAAAATAGATATATCTGATATTAACAAGAATTTAAGCTGCATTGTCCAATTTACAGTAGCTATTACAGTAAAGATACCTTAATAGAAAATTACTTGAGTCACCCAGTAAAATACTACTTGAGTATAAGTCTAAAAGTATTTGGTTTTAAATATACTTAAGTATTAAAAGTCCTGGCTACTCCAACCTCGGCCAACAGCTCCGCCTCCCCCGCAGCTACTCGCCCAAGCCTCTCCAGGTTCTCCTTTACCCAAATCCAGATAGCAGATGTTCTGAAAGAGCTGCAAAACCTGGACCCATACAAATCAGCTGGGCTTGACAATCTGGACCCTCTATTTCTGAAACTATCCGCCGCCATTGTCGCAACCCCTATTACCAGCATGTTCAAAATCTCTTTCATATCGTCTGAGATGCCCAAGGATTGGAAAGCTGCCGCAGTCATCCCCCTCTTCTAAGGGGGAGACACCCTGGACCCAAACTGTTACAGACCTATATCCATCCTGCCCTGCCTATCTAAGGTCTTCGAAAGCCAAGTCAACAAACAGGTCACTGACCATCTCGAATCCCACCGTACCTTCTCCGCTGTGCAATCTGGTTTCCGAGCCGGTCACGGGTGCACCTCAGCCACGCTCAAGGTACTAAATTATATCATAACCGCCATCGATAAAAGACAGTACTGTGCAGCCGTCTTCATCGACCTTGCCAAGGCTTTCGACTCTGTCAATCACCATATTCTTATCGGCAGACTCAGTTGCCTCGGTTTTTCTGATGACTGCCTTGCCTGGTTCACCAACTACTTTGCAGACAGAGTTCAGTGTGTCAAATCGGAGGGCATGCTGTCCGGTCCTCTGGCAGTCTCTATGGGGGTGCCACAGGGTTCAATTCTCGGGCCGACTCTTTTCTCTGTTATATATCAATGATCTTGCGCTTGCTGCGGGCGATTCCCTGATCCACCTCTATGCAGACGACACCATTCTGTATACTTCCGGCCCGTCCTTGGACACTGTGCTATCTAACCTCCAAACGAGCTTCAATGCCATACAACACTCCTTCCGTGGCCTCCAACTGCTCTTAAACGCTAGTAAAACCAAATGCATGCTTTTCAACCGTTCGCTGCCTGCACCCGCACGCCCGACTAGCATCACCACCCTGGATGGTTCCGACCTAGAATATGTGGACATCTATAAGTACTGTACCTAGGTGTCTGGTTAGACTGTAAACTCTCCTTCCAGACTCATATCAAACATCTCCAATCTAAAATCAAATCTAGAGTCGGCTTTCTATTCTGCAACAAAGCCTCCTTCACTCACGCCGCAAAACTTACCTTAGTAAAACTGACTATCCAACCGATCCTCGACTTCGGCGATGTCATCTACAAAATAGCTTCCAACACTCTACTCAGTAAACTGGATGCAGTTTATCACAGTGCCATCCGTTTTGTTACTAAAGCACCTTATACCACCCACCACTGCGACCTGTATGCTCTAGTAGGCTGGCCCTCGCTACATATTCGTCGCCAGACCCACTGGCTCCAGGTCATCTACAAGTCCATGCTAGGTAAAGCTCCGCCTTATCTCAGTTCACTGGTCACGATGGCAACACCCACCCATAGCACGCGCTCCAGCAGGTGTATCTCACTGATCATCCCTAAAGCCAACACCTCATTTGGCCGCCTTTCGTTCCAGTTCTCTGCTGCCTGTGACTGGAACGAATTGCAAAAATCGCTGGAGTTGGAGACTTTTATCTCCCTCACCAACTTCAAACATCTGCTATCTGAGCAGCTAACCGATCGCTGCAGCTGTACATAGTCTATCGGTAAATAGCCCACCCAATTTGACCTACCTCATCCCCATACTGTTTATATTTATTTACTTTTCTGCTCTTTTGCACACACATATTTACATGACCATCACTTTATCACTCCAGTGTTAATCTGCAAAATTGTAATTATTCGCCTACCATCTCATGCCTTTTGCACACAACTCTCTTTTTTTCTACTGTGTTATTGACTTGTTAATTGTTTACTCCATGTGTAACTCTGTGTTGTCTGTTCACACTGCTATGCTTTATCTTGGCCAGGTCGCAGTTGCAAATGAGAACTTGTTCTCAACTAGCCTACCTGGTTAAATAAAGGTGAAATATATATATATATATATATTTTATTTTATTTTTTATTTTTACCCCTTTTTCTCCCCAATTTCGTGGTATCGAATTGTTGTAGTAGCTACTATCTTGTCTCATTGCTACAACTCCCATACGGGCTCGGGAGAGACGAAGGCTGAATGTCATGCGTCCTCCGATACACAACCTAACCAGCCGTACTGCTTCTTAACACAGAGCACATCCAACCCGGAAGCCAGCCGCACCAATGTGTCGGAGGCTACACCTTGCACCTGGCAACCTTGGCTAGCGTGCACTGCGCCCGGCCCGCCACAGGAGTCGCTGGTGCGCGATGAGACAAGGAGATCCCTACCGGCCAATCCCTCCCTAACCCGGACGACGCTAGGCCAATTGTGCGTCGCCCCACGGACCTCCCGGTCGCGGCCGGTTACGACAGAGCCTGGGCACGAACCCATGGACTCTGATGGCACAGCTGGCGCTGCAGTACAGTGCCCTTAACCACTGTGCCACCCGGGAGGCCCTATATATTTTTTTTTAAGTACAAAAAGTATAAATAATTTCTAATTCCTTATATTAAGCAAACCTGATATACTATAATAAGCACTTTCAAGATACACTTGGTTTTTTAATTTACGGATAGCCAGAGGCACACCAACACTCAGACATAATTTAAAAACAAATCATGTGTTTAGTGAGTCTGTCAGATCAGATTCAGTACGGATTACCAGGGATTTTCTCTTTAAGTGCATGAATTGGACAATTTTCCTGTCCCGCTAAACATTCAAAATGTAACGAGTACTTTTGGCTAACAGGGAAAATGTATGGAGTAGAAAGAACATTATTTTCTTTGGGGATGTAGTGGAGTAAAAGTTGTCAAAAATATAAATAGTAAAGCACAGATATGCAAAAAAACTACTTAAGTATTACTTTAAAGTATTTTTACTTTACACCAGTGATGCACCGATATAAAATGTTTGGCCGATACCGATATCTGATATTTTCCTTGCCCCCCAAAAAAGTATAACGATAACCTATTCACTATGCAGCCCCTGGTTCGAATCCAGGCTGTATCACATCCGGCGCACAATTGGCCCAGGATCGTCCGGCTTTGGCCGTGGTAGGCTGTCATTGTAAATAAGAATTTGTTCTTAACTGACTTGCCTAGTTAAATAAAGGTTACACACTGACCAAAAAGTTATTTTGTTGGCATTTGCGTATGTCCCCATTACCAATAAAACATGATAAAAACATATTTCTTTCACTTACTTTTTGTGCTGTTTTGTTGTTCATTTGTTCAGTCGTTTCATTCTCAACCAGGATTTCTATGGAAAGCCATTTGGGTCTTTGCATGTCGAAAAAGATACACGTCAAATCAAATAATCTTGTTGACCAATCAGGACCTGAATATGACTGCACGTCACAATTCTTTACGTAGTTATTACGCATTGATTACACTATCACTTGTATTTCATATGTCACAACGATTCAATGCTATGATGCTGGTAAAGTTGTCTCGCGCACCTACAGTGCTGGTCATAAAAAAAAAGCTAGCTAGCTCATGGATGCAAACAATATTCTTCCCCAAAAACATAGCAAATATTTCAGTAGCTATAGTTAGCTAGCTAACTATATAGCTAGGTGTCACCTAAAATAACCATAATTTATAAGACAGTTCTTATTTGACTAATGGTGTAACGGTTTTCTTCTGTGGACGAAGGATCGGACCAAAGCGCAGCGTAGTTAGTGTTCAACATGTTTAATAAAGACAATAAACGTGAACACTACAAAATACCAAAACAACAAATGTGAAAAAACCGAAACAGTCCTATCTGGTGCATAGACACAAAGACGGAAGACAGGAAACAACCACCCACAAAACCCAACAGAAAACAGGCTACCTAAATATGGTTCCAATCAGAGACAATGACTAGCACCTGCCTCTGATTTGAGAACCATATCAGGCCAAACATAGAAATGGGAAAACTAGACACACAACATAGAATGCCCACTCAGCTCACGTCCTGACCAACACTAAAACAAAGAAAACACAAAAGAACTATGGTCAGAACGTGACAAATGGTGGTCAGACCCATCTGTGAAGCTAACCAGAATAAGGATTAGCCACAATAGTGGACTTTGCAGTTAGCCTTCTAAATAAAAATGTCATTGACAGTGATGCGAATGCAAACAAATAGTAGAATTATTCCATAATTGAATAGATCATGCTAAACGAGGTTGGATTGTTGTTGTATAGCATCAACAAAGTACAATAATTTGTTAATTTGACAAAAATATGTTTAAATCACACTGGATGTATTATACTTTAGAATTGTATTGGGGCATACTTATTTTAGTGTACAGCCTTACCTATGGATTGTGGATCAGTGACATGGGGTATCAGTCTACTCAGTGACACCCAGAGAACATTAGTATCGTAGCTCTCATTGCGGGACTCCGAAACAACTTTAAATTGAGCCACATTTATTGTCAACCTATGTGTATTGAACACTATTCCCGAGGAAAAACAATACTGTGTGGATGTTTTGGAGTCTGATAACTCTGAGGACGACGTTGGGAAAAAAAATATTGGGTATTGAGTAGACTGTCACCCCATTTCATTGATCCACAATCCTTAGGTTAAGCTATACAGTGCAATATGAATGTCAATACACACAATAGGCTGACTGGGGAGGTGATTTCACAGTCACAGTCCCGCGATAACAGCTACAATGCTAATATTTGCGTAAACTCTTCACAGTTGTCTTCTGTGGGTGTGACCGAGTAGACTGATACACCATTTCATTGTTTCACATTCCAACCTTGTTTAACATTATCTAGTCTAAATATGGCCTTCTGCATCACCTTCTGCATCACTTTCAAAGAGGTACTTTTATTTTGAAGGCAAACCGCAAATTCCACTTTTGTGCCTAATTTCACAACACATAACCCGGTCAGCTCGAGCCTCACTAGCTAGATGAAGCTAGTTGGCTGCTTATAACAATAGCTTTGGGCAACAGGGTTAAGTAGCTGGCTAGCTCCTAAATCATTGCTAAGTATAGTGAAAATGATAATTGTTTTCAGGCTGGTTGTATTGGTGCTATCTAGCTACCACAGAAGTTGCTGTCGAACAAATAATGCTTTATTACCAACGCGGTATTGTAAACACATCGTTCGTGGCCGGTATTTGCTTGTTTGCAGACTTTGTACAGCTTTGATAATGCTACTGAAATTAGTGGTGGCGCTTGGCTTGCACATGCAAATTCAGAACACACAACATTCTATAATATAACTGTGTTACTTGACGTGTCAGATTAAAAGCTTATTTTACTGTCAAATAGTGTTATTTGACGTGTATCTTTTTTGACACGCAAAGACCCAAACGGCCTTCCATAGTATGTCGTGAAGCTAATAGCAGTGACGCTATTACTGTGTAACTCCGGTAGGGGAACATTGGAACAATAGCGCACTTGTTAACATTAGTGTGTATTGATGCTCGACCAGTCGCAAAAGCCAACATCACCCACGACAGAGAATGGTTGATTGTCAAGGGCAATGAACTCCATTATCTTGGCGTTAATGGATTTCGCCTTTGAGTTGTCTCGCTGAGATTTTCTTACTCTTTCAAATGACTGCGCAACTTATTGACTGCTCGATCCACACAGCAGACATTGTGGGCTAGGTTAGGAATGCTGTGTTGCACGTGTAGCTGAAAATTTTACATGGCGTCATGTACCTACGTGGTATAGGCATCCACGTCAGCTTTGACATTGGTTTTTCACATCGGCGTTAAACTAGACATCGGGCCGATACCAATGTTGGCATTCTTAGCTAATATCGGCCCATTTCCGATATATCGTGCATCCCTACTTTACACCACTGATAAATTGTGGAAATGGGCAGGGATTAGCTGGAATTATGACTCTGTGGTTGTCAGACAGCTTTGGTGATTCATGACACATACATACAGCTAAATGATGTTAACACAAATGTATTAACACTTAGAAAATTCACTAACAGCTAAAACATGTTTAAACCATACTTTCTTTTATTTGTACATTTGTTCGAATACATTGATTCAAGAAGTCCAGCAATGCAATTACATTGAACATTACACAGGGCTGTGACTAGCGTAACTTGATCCTGACCTGGCAGGCGAAGGGTTCTTGCCTCTCTGCCTGCTGGAGGTTCTGCATGTTGGTTAAATCTTAAAAGTAACAACAAATAAAGTTAGCAGTTCTGTTAGGAAATGCCTTCGTCACAGCATTTGGATAAGGACACTGTGAAAATCTCTGAAGCTGGAGACTCATATCTCCCTCACTAGCTTTAAGCACCAGCTGTCAGACCAGCTCACAGATCACTGCACCTGTACATAGCCCATCTGTAAACAGCCCATCTATCTGCCTACATCATCCCAATACTGTATTTATGTATTTATCTTGCTCCTTTGCACCCCAGTATCTCTACTTGCACATTCATCTTAAATAAAGGTGAAATCAAATAAAAACATTTAAAAATCTGTGTTTCGCCAGAAATAATCTAAATGAGTATATGGGAAACTCCATTTGATTTGATTTATTATATTCCTCTTTCATTTACAAATCTCACGATGTGACTGAGACGTGGCTGTTTCTAGGGGGATTCTTATTTAGCTGAGCCTACTAGCTAGCTGCATTTCATTAGCTAGCTATCAATTAAAAAATATATATATTTAACCTTTAACTATTGCAGTGAAGTCACCGAAATTATTTGAAATAATGATTGAGGTATCTCTGTAATCTAACTCACTTTACTACAAACTCATTTAAATTACAATCAATAATGGTGAACTTACTAGTTTTTTCACTGTCTTGTGGTGCCACAAGGGGCATTTGAAACTCATCAGATGTGCGCTTACTGAACTACAGAAACACCGCTAACCAAACAGTGCAGATCATGAGTACTGAATTAAAGGGCAACTACACTCTTAGGTCTTTCCCAGAACTCAAAAGTAAATAAAAAAATATAAAAAATAATAAAATCCAAAACCTTACTGTAAAACAGTTGGCCTAAGGTTTCCCACAATTTGCGGCAAGCTCATATTTTCACAGACAAATTGTTGCGGTAAATTTGCAGCAACTTGTGAACTTCTAGCAAACAATTCTGGGAAACTTGTGGCGAACATTCTACTGTTTGCCAAAAATTTGCAGCATGTTCATCTTTTTTTATGCAAATAATTTTGGGGGCAAACTGAAGCTGGCGAATAGTCTGTTTGCTGCTAACTCAGTATGAATATGCAAATTGATCAAGTTTTGGGTTACTGTGTGTTCCACTGAAATGTATCTACATAAACCAAATCACAAATTTCACAAATGAATTTACTTCACAGAGAAAAAAAGACACATACTAAATGTAGTAAATACACTAAACAACATGTTTTCAATGTCTAAATCAAATACATCTTGAAATCAGCATGGTAATGAAGAAAATACTTGCTACCTGCCTAAGGCTACCTGCCTAACTATTTCATTCATAAAGCACTTTTCACAATCCCCAACATGTAACATTTATATTTAAAATAAATTGTTGCGATAGAATGAAAGCGTACCAGAACGCGCTTCTGTAGTTGAGCTAAAGGCAAACGAGCAACGTACTGTAGGCAAAAAGCAGGCCCAAATGCATAAAAGAAAGTCAGTTTATCAGAGCTATAAGTAGTGCCTTAAGAGCATTTTAGCATCCTCCTGTCACTTCTCACACTACATAAATGAGCAGATACTTATCCACTATTGCTCAGTGGAAAAAAATAGTCTTTACTGTGAGTGATTCTGTTTCTGGCAGCTGATAAACCGGGGTCTGTAGAAATTCCCATGCTGGGGCGCAGTGGTAAAGTTGATCAACACATGATAGGATTTGAACCGCACACACCCTGTGCCCCAAGTAGAATACCTTGCTCCAATGCCAATCCACTAGTTATCAGGTATCAAGGTAAGACCCAAGTGCAGGCTGTGTGAAGTAACAATGTTTATTGTAACAAGGGCAGCCAAACGACAGGTCAAGATAATCCAGAGTAGGAGCAAAGTGTGACACTCAGTGTGACACTAATGACCATAAACATCTGTGAGCAGACCCCAAGAGCCAACACAATGAAGCAGACGATGACTTTTTTTTTTAAATATTTTTTTACTTTTTGTTTTTTTGTCAACAAAAACATACATTGACAAAATCAACAGACAACTTAACCTTTACGTACATATCCACAAACATTAATGACATCACACTTGCTCAAATCCACACATTCTCACTGTATCCACAACCAATGAGGTTTCGAATTCTTGTGAGACTCTGCCCCATATGACTGCAAATTGTGTTATGTTGTAGCCAGACAATTAATTTTCCATTGCAGTTAATCACTAGTCTAGCTAACACCTAACTATTGAAGTCCTCCTGACTTCAGTCTGGAATGGCTCTTTGATGTTGTCGGCACAATGTTTCAATAATGAAGGGGGCTGTGCTTTTACTGGTTGGCTCTCCTCTGTGCCTTTCTCACTCAAACACACACAGCCCCTGAGCGTTGCCCCCTTCTGTTACAATGGTAGTATTTTCAAATACAAACAATGAGAGGTTTCAACCCTAAGGAAGAAAAAACCCGTTTGAGAGAACCACTCAAACCCAGTCGCAGGGTCAATGAAAATCAGTGTTCCCCCCCAAAAAAAGCTCTTAACCCACTCTCAAAAAGGAATTTCTCAGTTTTACTTACTCCCAAACGTTTGACTTGACCTATGCATTTAAGAACAGAAACAAATAAATATTAGAAAGGTAAGGTACCTCTAACGTTAGCTATCTACTGTCAGACAATGCTAACTGAGTTAACTCAATAAATTACCATGCACACATGAGATAACCCTGCAGAATATCTTGGTTAAATTAACCCAGATAGAGAATAAGTCAAATGTAGCTTTGCCACCTTAGCTAGCCAGCTAACTTAGCTAATGAACTGTCAGACTAAGTTAGCTATGGTAGCTAAAGTAGCTCTAGCTAGCTACCCTTAGATGCTGAATTAGTTAGCTTGCTAGCTAATTTGATCCTGGTTGGCAATATGCGAACATGCCGGTTATAACTAGCTAATAAAGAGCTACTTTAAGAAATATCCTGTAGTACTGCATTTTATTATTTTGTACAAAGCGTGCAAAACAAGACATGGTGTCAGAGTAAAAGGTCTTAAAAGATGGATTTTTCTGGAGTTCCTTCACCTCGAATGGACTGGGAGTCTACAAACTCACCCGATGCATGGCGTAAGTACAAACAGCATGTGGAGCTAATGTTCACGGGTTCTCTGAAGGACAGAGGAGAAGAGAAAAAATGCAGCTACCTGCTCCTCTGATCGGTGAAAAAAAATGAGAGATATCTACAGCACATGGACAATAACCGAGGCTGAATCAAAGGTACTGAAGAAATACTAGGATCGTTTTGAAGCATATGTTGTGCAGAAGAGCAATACGATATTCGCTAGGTACAAATTCCATGAGAAAGTACGGGGAGATAGCGAGTCTTTTGAACAGTTTGTGACAGAGCTGCGTCTGCTTGTGAAAGACTGTGATTATGCAAACAAGGATGAGATGGTCAGGGACCGTATTGTATTTGGAATACACTCACCGCGAGTGAGAGAGAAACTTTTGAATGTTGGGTCTGAGGTAACGCTGGATACAGCTATCGACATAGCCAGAACTTACGAGCTAGCACAGGCTCAGATGAAAACCATTTAGAGCAGCAGCAGGTGCGCATCACACGAACAAGCAGTGCACGCAGTCAGGCAGACATCAAAGCACACCTCTGGTGCACAGAGAGCATGTTTTAGAACGGAGAGAGACATAACTCCAAAACAGAGCGACACAGACTCAAAACGCCCCAAAACGTGGATATTGTGGATACAAAGTGCATGGCGAACAAGGAAATTGACCAGCTAAAGGCAAACAGTGTACTAAATGTGGTAAATGTAATCACTCTGCAAAAGTGTGCAGAGCTTACCGTGGGAAAACAGTACACACAGTGAGTGAAGATTAAATGTCAATCAAAGAGTCAAACGCTGATGAACTGTTAATTGATTCAGTGACACAGAAAAGTCAAATATCAGAGACAGCAAGCCTTTGCTGACATTGAGATAGGAACACAAGGCACAGAGCTAAAGTTCAAACTAGACACTGGTGCACAAGTAAACATTATTCCTCTGAATAAGTACGACAGCTTGACATCTGAGTGCGAGCTACAGCCCACTACGTGCAGACTGACTAGTTATGGTGGTGAACAGCTCCCAGTAAAAGGCAAATACAAGGAAAGTGACATGATGTTGGACTTTTGTGTTGTTGACACTAGAGCACCTGCAGTGCTAGGTCTTAAAGCATGTTTAGACATGGACCTCATCAAGCTAGTTTTATCAGTGACAAGACCAGAAGAGACAGACAATGTACTGGAGGAGTTGGCTGATGTTTCTACAGGAATAGGATTATTCCCAGGAGAATGTACCATTCACCTTGACCCAGACTCAACCCCTGTGGTCTACCCACCGAGAAAGATTCCCTTTGCTCTCAGTGCCCATCTGAAGAAAGAGTTGGAGAGCATGGAGAAATCTGACATAGTCACCAAGGTTACAGAACCGACTGAATGGGTGAACGCGTTAGTGGTGGTGGAGAAACCACGCACAGGCAAGCTCTGAGTATGTCTCGACCCAAGAGACTTGAACAAGGCTATCAAACTCCCCTATTTTCCTTTACCGACGCTAGATGGCATCACACACAAGCTAGCGGGAGCACACTACTTCCGTGTCATGGACGCTAGATCAGGCTACTGGGCTATCAAGCTCATTGAAGAGTCATCTAAGCTCACAACATTCAACACACCGTTTGGACACTACAGGTTCCGTCGCCTGCCTTTTGGGATTATCTCAGCCCAAGATGAGTTTCAGCGAAAGATCGACAAAGTGTACGAAGGCCTCGACAGAGTTGTGGCAATTGTGGACAACATCTTTGTCAATGGTCGAACCAAAGAGGAGCACAACTGAAACCTCCGCACAATGCTGCAAAGGTCCCGCGAGAGAGGAGCCCGGCTCAACCCCGAGAAGAGCACAGTCGGCGCTACAGAGGTCAGCTACTTCGGACATCTTCTCACAGCGACTGGAATCAAGCCAGATCCACAGAAGATCTTAGCCATAAAAGAAATGGAGCCACCAAAGAACCGTGCAGAGCTGGAAACAGTGCTTGGCATGGTCAACTACTTAGCCAAGTTTGCACCCAGCCTCTCCAATGCTAATGCACCCCTGCGTGAACTGCTAAAGAAGTCCAGTGAGTTTCTCTGGGACAAGCAACATGACATTGCTTTCCAGAATGTGAAAGACTTGATCACGAGAGAACCAGGACCAATCCTTGTCTACTACGACCCCGACAAAGAGCTCAGACTCCAAGTGGACGCGTCGAAGTATGGACTAGGTGCAGTGCTACTGCAAGAAGGAAAGCCGATCGGTTACGCTTCCAAATCACTCACAGACTGTGAAATCAACTACGCTCAAATCGAAAAGGAGCTCTACGCCATTCTGTTCGGATGTAAACGTTTCCATCAGTACATATATGGACGACAATTCATTGTGGAATCCGACCACAAGCCCCTTGAGTAAATTATGAGGAAACCACTAGCCGCAGCCCCGCTAAGGCTACAGAGAATTATCCTTCAACTACAAAAATACGACTTCACAATCACTCACCGTCCAGGCAAAGACATCCCTGTCGCAAACACACTCTCCAGTAAGTTTCTTACCTATAAGGACAGCAGCCTCAGTGAAGGCATGTGTCACGACTCCCACCAAAGGTGGCTCCCCTTCCCGTTCAGGTGGCGCTCGGCGGCCGTCGTCACCGGCCTACTAGCTGCCACTGATTCTTTCCTCCCCCTCCTTGTCTGTTTATTGGTTACACCTGTGGTTTATTTGGTGATTAGTTGTTGTTTTTTAGCCAGCCAGCCCGCCTGTTCTTTGTGCGGGATTGTTTGTGGGACTAGTGTGCACGTTAGAGGTTAAACGTGTTTTCCTGTTCGTGGATTTTTTGCTGGACTGTTTTAGTCCCCGTGTTTGGGGCATTTGTTATTGTGTGCGCCCTGTGTTTTCGTGGGGTGGCTTATGTTCGCCATTTGTGCACTAAATAGCACTACCCTAAACTCTCTGCTTCCTGCGCCTGACTTCGCACCCACTACACCCAGATCGTTACAGCATGGACATGCAAGTGCACACTGTGTACAGCAACTTACCAGTTAGTGACGATTTTGCAGGTTTTCCTACTTACAAAGAGGTCTGTCATTTTTATCATAGGTACACTTCAACTGTGAGACACAGAATCTAAAACAAAAATCCAGAAAATCACATTGTATGATTTTTAAGTATTGAATTGAATTGCATGACATAAGTAAAGAAAAGCAGAACTAAATATTTGGTACAGAAACGTTTGTTTGCAATTACTTTTATTTTATTTTTATTTCACCTTTATTTAACCAGGTAGGCTAGTTGAGAACAAGTTCTCATTTGCAACTGCTACGTGGCCAAGATAAAGCGTAGCAATTCGACACATACAACACAGAGTTACACATGGAATAAACAAAACATACAGTCAATAATACTAATACTGTATACAATAATTACGGAGATCATACATTTCCTGTAGTCCTTGACCAGGTTTGCACACACTGCAGCAGGGATTTTGGCCCACTCCTCCATACAGACCTCCAGATCCTTCAGGTTTCGGGGCTGTCGCTGGGCAAAATGGACTTTCAGCTCCCTCCAAAGATTTTCTATTGGGTTCAGATCTGGAGACTGGCTAGGTCACTCCAGGACCTTGAGATGCTTCTTACGGAGCCACTCCTTAGATGCCCTGGCTTTGTGTTTCGGGTCATTGTCATGCTGGAAGACCCAGCCACGACCCATCTTCAATGCTCTTACTGAGGGAAGGAAGTTGTTGGCCAAGATCTCGCGATACATGGCCCCATCCATCCTCCCCTCTATACTGTGCAGTCGTCCTGTCCCCTTTGTAGAAAAGCATCCCCAAAGAATGATGTTTCCACCTCCATGCTTCACGGTTGGGATGGTGTTCTTGGGGTTGTACTCATCCTTCTTCTTCCTCCAAACACGGCGAGTGGAGTTTAGCCCCAAAAACTATATTTTTGTCTCATCAGACCACATGACCTTCTCCCATTCCTCCTCTGGATCATCCAGATGGTCATTGGCAAACTTCAGACGGGACATGCGCTGGCTTGAGCAGGGGGACCTTGCGTGCGCTGCAGGATTTTAATCCATGACAGCGTAGTGTGTTACTAATGGTTTTCTTTGAGACTGTGGTCCCAGCTCTCTTCAGGTCATTGACCAGGTCCTGCTGTGTAGTTCTGTGCTGATCCCTCACCTTCCTCATGATCATTTATGCCCCACGAGGTGAGATCTTGCATGGAGCCCCAGACCGAGAGTGATTGACTGTCATCTTGAACTTCTTCCATTTTCTAATAATTGCGCCAACATTTGTTGCCTTCTCACCAAGCTGCTTGCCTATTGTCCTGTAGCCCATCCCAGCCTTGTGCAGGTATACAATTTTAACTCTGATGTCCTTACACAGCTCTCTGGTCTTGGCCATTGTGTAGAGGTTGGAGTCTGTTTGATTGAGTGTGTGGACAGGTGTCTTTTATACGGGTAACGAGTTCAAACAGGTGCAGTTAACCTTTCTGATCTCCCCATCCCGGATCCGGGATCGTGAATACAGACTCAAGCTCATTACCATAACGCAACGTTAACTATTCATGAAAATCGCAAATTAAATGAAATAAATATGCCATCTCTCAAGCTTAGCCTTTTGTAAACAACACTGTCATCTCATATTTTCAAAATATGCTTCTCAACCATAGGAAAACAATAATTTGTGTAAAAGTAGCTAGCTAGCGTAGCATTTAGCGTTAGCATTAGCGTTAGCATCCAGCACGCAACATTTCAACAAAAACATAAAAGCCTTCAAATAAAATAATTTACCTTTGAAGAACTTCAGATGTTTTCAATGAGGAGACTCTCAGTTAGATAGCAGATGTTCAGTTTTTCCAAAAAGATTCTTTGTGTATTAGAAATAGCTCCGTTTTGTACATCACATTTGGCTACCAAAAAAACCCGAAAATTCAGTCCTCAAAACGCAAACTTTTTTCCAAATTAACTCCATAATATCGACTGAAAACATGGCAAACCTTGTTTAGAATCAATCCTCAAGGTGTTTTTCACATATCTCTTCGATGATATATCGTTCGTGGAAGCATGGTTTCCCCTCTCAATGAAATGGAAAAATACTTGCACATGGCTTTGCGCACCAGTTTCGACGCAGGACACTAGGCGGACACTTGGAAAATGTAGTCTCTTATGGTCAATCTTCCAATGATATGCCTACAAATATGTCACAATGCTGCTGACATCTTGGGGAAACGGCAGAAGGTCTAAGCTTATTCCTGTCGCATTCACAGCCATATAAGGAGACATTAGAAAACAGAGCTTCAGAAATTCTGCTCATTTCCTGTTTGACGTATCATCTTGGTTTCGCCTGTAGAATGAGTTCTGGGGCACTTACAGACAAAATCTTTGCAGATTCTGAAACTTCAGAGTGTTTTCTTTCCAAAACTGTCAAGAATATGCATAGTCGAGCATCTTTTCGTGACAAAATATCGCGCTTAAAACGAGAACGTTTTTTATCCAAAAATGAAATAGCGCCCCTAGAGATGCAACTGGTTAATACATGTTTTAGATTCTGTCTCTCACAGTTGAAGTGTACCTATGATACAAATTACAGACCTCTACATGCTTTGTACGTGTGAAAACCTGCAAAATCAGCAGTGTATCAAATACTTGTACTTCCAACTGTACTTCGAACTCGATAAGCTTCACAGAACGACATCTGCAGCTATGATACACAAGCTGAAAGCAGCCTTTGCCAGGCATGGCATTGTAGAGACTTTAATATCTGACAATGGGCCCTGTTACAAATCAAATGAGTTTGAATCCTTCACAAAAGCATGGGAGTTCACACTTGCCACCACAAGCCCACATTACCCTCAAAGTTATGGCCTTGCGGAAAAATCTGTGCAGATTGCTAAATCACTCATGGATAAAGCAAAAGCAGACGAGAGACCCCTACCTCAGTCTCCTTGAATACCGCAACACTCCAGTTGACAACTTAAAATCACCAGCCCCAGCTATTGATGATCCGCAGACTTCGCTCACTCCTTCCCAGCAACAACCAGCAGCTGCAACTTGAGGCCAGCTCGTAACTCGTAACTCGTCAGCTACAAGGAAATGCATGAAAAACGTGCACAGAGACAACAACAACAAAAGCAATACTACGACAGGTCAGCTAGACCACTGCCACCACTGATCGATGGAGAGTCAGTCAGAATCCAGGAGCATGGCCTCTGGAAGCCAGCAGTCGTCATCCAGCCAGCTGACTCTGAACGTTCATATCACGTCCGCACCGCAGAAGGAGCGGTGTACCGCCACAATCGTCGTCACCTACTGAACACAAAAGAACAACACACTGATGAGATGAACTGTTCCCCTGAAAGAGAACGTGATGGACTAAACATACACACAGCACAACATACACCATACTTACCTGCAACAGCACAAGAACTGTTGACTGACACAGAGGCATGCTCAGCATCATATCGCACAAGGTCAGGAAGAGAGGTCAAGCCCAGAGCTGTCCTAGACCTGTGAAATGTCAAAGGGTGTTGGCGGATCGCTGCCCTAAAAGAGTTCCAGACTGTAAACGTGTTATTTGAAAGTTCACTTAATGCTTTGGTATTGTATTTATTTGAAATGTTAAGATGTTATTTCTACAGTGAAAGCTGAGTTGCTAAGAATCCCTTGTTTGAAAAGTAACAGTATGTTGGATTATTGTTTCTAGATTCGAGTCTTATGTTGATTCAGTTGGTATTGTATGCAATATAAATGGTTACTTACCTTGAGTTCAAACTACAGAGCATGTATTCAAAAGAAATGCTTAGAATATGTAAACATTTCTTTTGTTTTAAAAGAAGGGATGTAATATTCATATGTGTAAACATACTGAATTGTAATTGGATGCATTTTACTGCCATATCATACTGTGCTATGATTGGTTAAGACCACCCAAATGGATTGTTCATGGTCAGTTTGATCCTGGTTGGCGATACGTGAACATGCCAGTTATAGCTAGCTAATTTTTTACAATTTGATTTATTTTTATTTCACCTTTATTTAACCAGGTAGGCAAGTTGAGAACAAGTTCTCATTTACAACCTGGCCATGATAAAGCAAAGCAGTTCGACACATACAACAACACAGAGTTGCACGTGGAGTAAAACAAACATACAGTCAATAATACAGTAGAAACAAGTCTATATACGATGTGAGCAAATGAGGTGAGATCAGGGAGGTAAAGGCAAAAAAAGGCCATGGTGGCAAAGTAAATACAATATAGCAAGTAAAACACTGGAATGGTAGATTTGCAGTGGAAGAACGTGCAAAGTAGAAATACAGATAATGGGGTACAAAGGAGCAAAATAAATACAGTAGGGAAAGAGGTAGTTGTTTGGGCTAAATTATAGATGGGCTGTGTACAGGTGCAGTAATCTGTGATTTGCTCTGACAGCTGGTGCTTAAAGCTAGTGAGGGAGATACGTGTTTCCAGTTTCAGAGATTTTTGTAGTTCGTTCCAGTCATTGGCAGCAGAGAACTGGAAGGAGGCGGCCAAAGAAAGAATTGGTTTGGGGGTGACCAGAGATATATACCTGCTGGAGAGTTTGCTACAGGTGGGTGATGCTATGGTGACCAGCGAGCTGAGATAAGGGGGGACTTTACCTAGCAGATGACATGGAGCCAGTGGGTTTGGCGACGAGTATGAAGCGAGGGCCAGCCAACGAGAGCGTACAGGTCGCAATGGTGGGTAGTATATGGGGCTTTGGTGACAAAACGGATTGCACTGTCATAGATTGCATCCAATTTGTTGAGTAGGGTATTGGAGGCTATTTTGTAAATGACATTGCCGAAGTCGAGGATTGGTAGGATGGTCAGTTTTACAAGGGTATGTTTGGCAGCATGAGTGAAGGATGCTTTGTTGCGAAATAGGAAGCCAATTCTAGATTTAACTTTGGATTGCAGATGTTTGATGTGGGTCTGGAAGGAGAGTTTACAGTCTAACCAGACACCTAGGTATTTGTAGGTAAAAAAAAGTCTATATACAGTGAGTGCAAATAAGGTCAAATAAGGGAGTTAAGGCAATAAATAGGCCATGGTGGCGAAGTAATTACAATGTGGTCTTCAGAGCAGATTGAACAGGATTTGTACATTTAATCCATTTTAGAATAAGGCTGTAAGGTAAAAAGAAAATGTGCAAAAGTTAAGTGGTCTGAATACTTTCCCAATGCACTGTACGTAATGCACTGACTGCTAATCTGCAATTATTGTATACACATATCGGGTATGTAAGCTAACAACCAGCATACATAACAAGATAGCTAACAAGACAACCTAGATAACTAGCTAATTAGCAGGCTGACTCACAAGACTAGCCAAGTTAGTTGCCTTGTTGCTTTCATGAGATTGGCTGTGGTCTTAGCAGTTGCAAACAGTCTGGGAAACAGGGCTTCCTGTCAGGCATCATTCAGGGCTCAAATGCCCCACGAGGGAATATATACATTTTTTTGCCTTTACCTCCCTTATCTCACCTCATTTGCTCACATCGTATATATACTTGTTTATACTGTATTATTGACTGTATGTTTGTTTTACTCCATGTGTAACTCTATGTTGTTGTATGTGTCGAACTGCTTTGCTTTATCTTGGCCAGGTCGCAATTGTAAATGAGAACTTGTTCTCAACTTGCCCACCTGGTTAAATAAAGGTGAAATAAAATAAGTAAATATATGTGCCAAGATGTCTTAGCTCATTGTAAGGGACTTTTAGCTTGCTAACATTCTAACTTATAAACTGATAATGAGCTCCAAACACAAATGAAAGCATAATGTTAGCATGAAATGTACTATCCCTTAGTGAAGCAATCAATAAAAACATATGTGCTGATCCACTGTGGACTCGGCTGCATCAGTCATACTATCAATAATCAAAACATCTTTTGTTATGTCATTATCATGAGATACAGTGCCAGTCAAAACTTTGGACACACCTACTCATACAAGGGCTTATCTTTATTTTTACTATTATCTACATTGTAGAATAATAATAATAATAATACAATAATAATAATATAACACATATGCCAAGAGTGTGCAGGGTGGTTATTTTATGAACCCTTTTATCGAGCATGACATATGTTTATAGATGATTTGTGACACATTCATGTTCTGTTCATGAAGGCTTTATTAAGGCTTCATGAAGCCTTTATATACTGCACGTCATTTAAAGCAGCACCAAATGTGTCAATGTCATTTACACCAAATGGGGCTGGCGAAAACCAATTATTCAGAGTCATATTCACTAGGCACCAAACAGAAGAAAACAGACTGAAACAGGGAGAGACTACTCGAGCTCTTCCAATAAGAAACAGTCATTTTCGTTTTCTGTTGCAAAACATTTTGCTATGGTGTGCACTAATGAATACTGCCCTGGATTAGGTTGCATTTGAGCACTTATGATCACAAAACAATATACCGAAATGTTGCCATGGTAATCATGTGGGGTGTTTTTCTTTTTCTGTTTATCCTCCCAGGTCATTCAGCGCAGAGAGGATGGCGCAGTGAACTTCTTCCGAGCATGGGACGCATACCGCAACGGCTTCGGCAAGATTACTGGAGAGCACTGGCTTGGTGAGCACTCACAAATAGGATCAATACCATGAATAACTCAGTCTATTGGTTCGATAACACTCCACGTTCTTGTCACATTCCCAAAGTCTGCCCAGAAGAAAGGAGAACATTTTATTTGGTGTGGGATTCTAAAACTTGTTCTACACACTAGAATAATTCAAGGTAGATAAGACAGCTGGATCAAATGTAGGCTTGCATAGAAGTTATGCTGGGTTTTCAGGAAAATAGTAATTTGTCTTACCTGCAACACTGGAAGAATAACTTTTGCGTCAAAATCTTGGAAATCGATTTAACACTGAGCAGCATAAGCCTCTCAGGTTTCATTCATTGTCGTGACTTGACTTTAAAATTAATCTGAGGACTGTTATTTATCTAATCAACAAACTATGTTTAATTGTACCCAATTAAATTAATCATGTAACAATTAACTCATTAGGATCTGGAGCAACATGAGTGCGGTTCATTAAAGAGTTACCATCTCCCAAATTAAACTCCTAAAGGTCTTTACCTATCACATCTATAAGCAGTCGACTTATTAATCATAACCTCATATCATATCATCTTTTTGAACAGTCGTGTCACGTACTGACCTTAGTTCCTTTGTTATGTCTTTGTTTTAGTATGGTCAGGGCGTGAGTTGGGTGGGTTTGTCTATGTTCCGTTTTCTATGTTGTGTTTTGCGTTTGGCCTGGTATGGTTCTCAATCAGAGGCAGGTGTTGTTAGTTGTCTCTGATTGAGAATCATACTTAGGTATCCTTTTCCCACTTGTGTTTCGTGAGTGTTTATTTTCCGTGTCAGTGTTTTGTTCCACACGGAACTGTTTCGGTTTAGTTTTTTCACGTGGTCGTTTATTGTGTTGTTCAGTGTTCATTATTCTTATTAAAAAACTAAGATGAACATTTACCACGCTGCGTATTGGTCCGATCCTTGCTACTCCTCAGAAGAGGAAGAGGAAAGCCGTTACAAGTCGTAACCTCCTTGCATCTGCAAAAACCAGAGCCTTACTTATTATTATGCACTACATAAATTGGTTGAATTATTTATTTACTAGCTAATTAAATGGGAACACAGGATAAACATGCACCCTTAATACGTTAAAAACAGGTCCCTAGAGGACTGATAACAATATGGCTGCTTGTTACAAAAGAGATGAAGAGGGCAGGGCGAGACAGAGAGGGAGAGAGACACTTAACGTTGGTACGTTTAGAAACTACTCTCACCTAGAGTAACCATATACTACACAAACCGCAGCCCGCTTTGAGTAAGAAATCATGAATGTATTTATGTGAAATGCCTGAGTCCGCGTGGATCTCTCTCAGTGGACAGGGCCACCTTGGAAAGGGAGTTGGGCCTTTCCGCGGCACACTTGTAAGGCTCTGATTGTCCAAAAGGGTTCCAACTATAACGACACATGGCAAGACCCAGATGCAGACACAGGAGGAAGATGGTTCAAGTCTCTGATATTTATTAAAATACAAGGGACAGGCAATAGGCAGGTCGTGGACAGGCAGAAGTTCTTTAACCAGGTCAGAGTCTGAAAGGATCGGGTGACAGGTGGGCTCGAGGTCAGGGCAGGCTGAATGGTCAGGCAGATGGGCTCAGTGTCAGGGCAGGCAGAAGATGTTGTAACCGGGAGTGCTAGAAAACAGAGACTAGGAAAACCAGGAGCATGGAAAAAACACGCTGGTAGGCTTGACGAGACAAGACGAACTGGCAACAGACAAACAGAGAACACAGGTATAAATGGGGAAGATGGGTGACACCTGGAGGGGGTGGAAACAAGCACAAAGACAGGTGAAACATATCAGGGTGTGACACCAACAAGTCTTCTACTGTTGTTCTTCTCTGTAGTTGTCCAGTATCCGGTGACTTGACGTGTAGTCCTGAACAGAACTACAGAGTTTATTTTCCCTGCATTCGCTCTTGAAGATGCTTCTTTGAAGATAGGCTAGCCAGCCGTATCTATGGTTTGAGTGCAGGATGGCCCTACTTAAATTCGCTTTCAAAGATGCTTATTACAGCTAATCAGCAGTAACAGTGATTGTCCGGATGTGAGTTTATAATCTCTACCTCGTGTTGAGATTTACAGTTCAAACCACTTTAAACATGCAGCTGAAACTGACGCTTTTGTGGTCTGCTATGTTAATTTCTTGACTCATCAATTATAAAGTTTGTTCGAAAGGGGGCGGTTCCGTCAGGCTGATACGCTCTCTGACCTTCCTAGGGGGCATGACTTGTCACTTGTACAAAGTTATGTAAAATAATTATCTCTTATAGTTTTTCTAATCACATCCCTTTTAACACATTTAAAATGAAATAAAAGTCATGTTAGATGCACAACACATAGGATGGACACTTCATACATGTATATAGTATACTTTCCAAAATACATTATTTCCTTTATAACATTTTTAATGACATCACAAAATAAGAAACAAAATTACATTAGTGTTCTGTAGATCTTCGCTGACCATTCCCCACATTCAATGCTAGAAATATTGTTCTGGTATTCGCTTTTGAACGTGTTAGAGTTTCACCGGTAAAAGTATCTTGAAACAAAAGACATTCCTTTGGTGAGTATTGGAGAGGGAGTTCTGAATCTTCAGGACGTGAGTTGTTCATCACCACTAATCTACCTCCCCTCATTGCAAACCTGATCTGACCTATTTGGATTCTCGTGGACAGTCATGACATCATGAATAGGAGTGGATCCCGTCCTGGTAATTGCGTTACTTTATCCCAGCAACCCAATCTCACCAGCAGAAAGTAAAAGGAAAATATTATTTCTCAGGATTGCAGAGACACATGCTTTGTTATATTCTTTCTTTAGCTGAAATTAATCAGTGAAGCTCAAAAGGAAAAAGCTTAGATCAATTCTCTACATAATTGTGTGTGTGTGTGTGTGTGTGTGTGTGTGTGTGTGTGTGTGTGTGTGTGTGTGTGTGTGTGTGTGTGGCATGCGTGCGTTTGGTGGGAGGGGCTTGTCCCAAAGGCCAATACAAAGAAGATTAATAGCTTTTTTTCCTCATGCCATTTACTGCTGGGTGTTGCTACCTCATCAAAAATTTGAAATCTGCATACCGTGTTTATATGTTACATTTCTCAAGTTGCCTCTTTAGGTCACTGATGCTTCAGGGACATTTTTTTATTGCTGTACTTTCCACCTGTCCTTTAGGGATGTGTGTGAAGAGTGTGTGAAGAGTGTAGGTGTGTACTTGCATGGGTGGTTGCGTGTCTTACATTTGCCCTCAGTGAGTGAACCGGAGCCCTAATTCAGGGTTGGGTGATTTGAAATGACAGGCCTGCCACAGAGCATCAGCATGTCAAGATTGACAAATTCTCCAAGAGAGGAGCAGGCAAGAGGAAAACTGCTGCTCACTGCAGCAGGGTGTTTAATGAAATGTATTTTACCTACAGGCAGAGCAGTCTCTTTATGTACTGGTGGACCTGGAGAGGAAAAAAGCATGGAAGACAAGGGGTTCCAAACTGGTCCCATATGGGGGGAAAAAAACGTTTAAAATGTATTTTTAGATAAAAAAGCATGTCTATCTATGTGAAATATTTAATACCTTTGAAATACATTCCAATATACTGTCTTTTACAGAATGTATATAAAATGTATATATAAATGTATGTCAAATGCATATCATAATATATCTTCAATACATCCGGAAGTGAAATACATTAAAGAATGTACTTTAGAATATGTATTTATCGATATATTTGCTAAATATATTATAAAATGTATTTGATGTTTTGTCAAATATTTTCCAAAATGCTTTGAAATATTTTACATTTGATTTAACCTTTATTTAACTAGGCAAGTCCGTTAAGAACAAATTCTTATTTACAATGACTATCACGGCCATCGTTGGAAGGAGGCCAAGGTGCAGCGTGGTGAGCGTACATTTTCTTTAATTTATATAAAACAACCGTGAAGCTTAACAGGGCTAAGTGCCACAAACAAAGTTAACTACCTATAACAAAAGGAGGGAAAAAGGGCTACCTAAGTATGGTTCCCAATCAGAGACAACGATAGACAGCTGTCCCTGATTGAGAACCATACCCGGCCAAAACATAGAAACACAAAATCACAAAAAACAAAACATAGAATGCCCACCCCAAATCACACCCTGACCAAACCAAATAGAGACATAAAAAGGCTCTCTAAGGTCAGGGCGTGACAATGACAGCCTACCAAAAGGCAAAGAGCCTCCTGCGGGTACAGGGGCTGGGATTAAAATTAAAATATTGGATAAAACACACATCACGACAAGCAATTTATTTGTAAGAAATCTATATTTTTATTATATTATATGGCAAATATACAAAATTGGCCAAGTCATATTGCAATGAAGAGGTCACTGTATTAACAATGGAACTTTAGTAGGCTCTTTGGTATCACATGCACTTATGTCAGTGTACACCAGTACGGGAGAAAAATATATTTCAATATATTTAACATCGCGTAAAATGTATTTCAAATTCAAATAGATTTTGCATCTTCTATTTACCTGAATTTTCTCCATCTCCTTCTCCTGCTCTGCTTCCACCGGACATTATATACACATTTTAAATATATTCTGGAATATATTTAAAATGTATGAAATAAAAGCTAATTAAATACATTATATGGCCAATTTCTTATATTTTGCATGTATTTTTTTTCTCCATACAGTATGACAAAGCTTAACCTTTAATTACACACATGCATAATACATTCACTGGAATGACAATCCTTCTCACGGGAGGCCAAAAAGCACTAAGACAAAGCTACGATACCAAAAAGCCAGGCCTCCAAGTCCAAGGTTACCAACTCTACAATACGTTTTGCCATAATGTATTGTTATTCTACTTGACACATTCCAAAAGCATTAACATGTATTTAAATGCATTTAAATGACTACAAAAATGACTACAAACATTATACATTATCGGTCATGATGTGACTCTATGTCTTTCATATCACAAATAAACAAACTTGACGAGAGCATTGTAACCAGCGTCCAACTGGCATAACATGATGTGTACTTAATATAGTAATTTTCTTTACCTCTTGGGAGGGGAAAACTAGTTTTTTATGAAGTCGAACATGTGCTCTTTATGACATAGTATTAAAATGAGGTGGGGAAAAAAATGTATATCACTGCCAAAGTTTACATTTACAATCGTACCCATTTACACTTGTACCCGTATATTGAAAATACATTTTACATAATGTTAAATATATAGATTTTTTTTTTTGGGGGGGGGGGGTGGTTATAACCAGGGGTTGGAACCAGTTCAGGGAATAAAACCCGAAAACTGGAAAACAACAACATTTTTAGAGGAACAGAATCAGAGCCCATAACAAAAGTGATTTAGACTGTTCCGGAACAGAACCGTTATTTTAAAAGCATAGGAACCGGTTAAAAAGGTCTAAGCTAACATATGGAATTGTTTTAAGATGGTCATACCATGGATCATTTAGCCATTTGATTTTGAGTTTTAGAACCCCTGTAAGTATCAAAAAAATATATTAACCTTTCTAGCGCAGGTCGACAACATTCTGCTGAAAGGCGCGCAAATCTACCCATCGTGTCTGATTTCAAAAATGCTTTACAGCTAAAGCACAACATATGATTATGTTAGATCACCGCCAAGTCGAAAAAATACACAGCCATTTTTCCAGGCAAGGATAGGAGTCACAAAAAGCAGAAATATATATAAAATGAATCACTAACCTTTGATGATCTTCATCAGATGACACTCATAGGACATCATGTTACACAATACATGTATGTTTTGTTCGGTAATGTGCATATTTATATCCAAAAATCTCAGTTTACATTGGCGCCTTATATGCAGTAATGTTTTGATTCCAAAACATCAGGGGATTTTGCAGAAATACTCATAATAGACAGGATAAAAGATTCTAGTGTTATTCACAGAATTAAAGATAGACTTCTCCTTAATGCAACCGCTGTGTCAGATTTTTTTTTTACTTTACGGAAAAAGCATAATCTGAGAACGGCGCTCAGAACCCAAAACAGCCAGAGGAATATCCACCATTTTGGAATCAACAAAGTTAGAAACAACACCATAAATATTCACTTACCTTTGATGATCTTCATCAGAAGGCACTCCCAGGAATCCCAGTTCGACAATATCCTTCCTATTTGGCCCTGTCCGGGGGTATCATCAGATGGGGCCACAGTGTCTCCTGACCCCTCCTGTCTCAGCCTCCAGTATTTTGTGTTGACCATTCCATAAAAATGGAGCTCTATAGGAGAAAGCCCTGCCTCCAGCTGTTTGCTTAGCAATTCTAGGGACAATTAGGAGGCCTGCGTCTTGTGACCGTGTATGTGTGCAAGAGTGTCATTGTAAGTGTGATAGGCGGATATACTGTACATGTAAACAGGGCTGAAAAGGGTATAGTAGCAGGAATATATAAATACTTATGGTCATATATTCATATCAACAGGAGTAATAGTGACCAGTAGTAGGATAAAGAGATAGATACTAAGGTAATACTAATGGTAATCAATAATCAATTAATAATGTAGCAGCGTAGTGGTAGTAATACATCTAATCAATAATAATTTTAGCAGAAGCATCGTTGTGAGG
This sequence comes from Oncorhynchus mykiss, assembly GCF_057628025.1. Lineage (NCBI taxonomy): Eukaryota > Metazoa > Chordata > Actinopteri > Salmoniformes > Salmonidae > Oncorhynchus > Oncorhynchus mykiss. Next base: position 47,360,284 of record NC_143032.1, read on the forward strand.
GTTGTGTGTGTGTTGGTGTTGGTCTAAGTGTGTGGCATCAGTAATGAGTGTGTTACTGAGGGTGTGTGTGAGTCAGAGTGACAGTGAAGATGTGTGTATCTGTGGGTGGGCATAGAGTCAGTGTGGATAATCTGTGGGAGAGGGAGAGAAGTAGCTGTTAGCCATTTAAGAGTCTTATGGCCAGGGGACAGAAGCTATTTGGGAGGCTGATGGTCTGAGCCTTGATGCACCGGTACCGCCTGCCGGACGAGAGAACAGTCCATGGTTGGAGTTTTTGGCAATTGCCATACCAGACGGGGATGCACCTAGAAAAGTTCCTAAGGATCTGAGGAGCCATGCCAAATCTTTTCAGCTTCCTGAGGGAGAAGAGGCGCTGCTGTGCCTTCTTTAGGACTGTGCTGGTGTGAGAGGACCATGTTAAGTCCTCAGTGATGTGGACACCGACTTTGAGCTCTTGACCCTCGCAACTGTGGCCCCGTCGATGTGAATGGGGGTGTGCACCTGCCCCTGTTTCCTGTAGTTCACGATCAGCTCTTTGGTCTTGCTAACGTTGAGGGAGACATTGTTGTCCTGGCATTACATTGTCTCATCGCCATTGGTGATCAGGCCTACGACCGTCAGCTTATTGACTAGCTTGGAGGGCACTATGGTGTTGAGCACTGAGCTGTAGTCGATTAACAGCATCCTCACATACAGTGCCTTCAGAAAGTATTCATACCCCTTGACTTATTCCACATTTTGTTGTGTTACAGCCTGAATTCAGAATGTATTAAAACAAATAATAATTATCATCCATCTACACACAATATCCCATAACGACAGTGAAAACATGTTATTAGACATTTTAACAAATGTATTGAAAATGAAGTATTGAAAATGAAGTATTGAAAAATGTTTTGTATGTTAGAATCAGCTTTGGCAGCGATTACAGCTGTGAGTGTTTCTGGGTAAGTCTCTAAGAGCTTTGCACAGCTGGATTGTACAATATTTGCACACTATACTTTTTAAATTCTTCAAGCTGTCAAGTTGGTTGTCAATCATTGTTAGGCAGCCATGTTCAAGTTTTTCCCATAGATTTTCAAGACGATTTAAGTTCAAATTGTAACTAGGCCAGTCAGGAACACTCAATCTCATCTTGGTAACAACTACAGTGTATATTTGGCGTTGTGTTTTAGGTTATTGTCCTGATGAAAGGTGAATTTGTCTCCCAGTGTCTGTTGGAAAGCAGAGTGAACTAGGTTTTTCTCAAGGATTTTGCCTGTGTTTCGCTCTGTTCTGTTTCTTTTTATCCCCCCCCCCCCCCCCAAATACTCCCTAGGCATTGCCGATGACAAGCATACCCATAGCATGATGCAGCCACAACCATGCTTGAAAATATGAAGAATGGTACTCAGTGATGTGTTGTGTTGGATTTGCCCCAAACATAATGTTTTGTATTCTGTACATAAAGTTAATTTCTTTGCCACATTTTTAGCAGTTTAACTTTAGTGCCTTATTGCAAACAGAATGCATGTTTTGGAATATTTTTATTCTGTACAAGTTTCCTTCTTTTCACTCTACAACGTTGTTGATCCATCCTCAGTTTTCTCCTGACCATGGTTGACGAACACCTTGACCAAAATGTCTGACCTTGTATACTGTCAAAAGACATTTCATACCCATTATAGTATTCTAATTCCTAATTCCATGGGGCCAAAGGCCTAACAGTAAACTGTTGTCACGTCCACACGCACACACAGACACAAACACACACACTCGACACACTCTGCTGCAAAATCAAGAATACTATACGTTTAAGATAGTTGATTCATGGGCCTCCCGAGGGGCGCAGCGGTCTAAGGAACTGCATCGCAGTGCTTGAGGCGTCACTACAGGCTGTGTCTCAGTCGGCCGTGACCGGGAGACCCATGAGGCGGCGCACAATTGGCCCAGCTAGGTCCTGGTTAGGGTAGGGTTTGGCCGGCCGTGATGTCCTTGTCCCATTGCGCTCTAGCGACTCCTGTGACGAGCCGGGCGCATGCACCCTGACACAGTCACCAGTTGTACAGTGTTTCCTCTGATACATTGGTGCGGCTGGATTCTGGGTTAAGTGAGCAGTGTGTCAAGAAGCAGTCGGCTTGGCAGGGTCGTGTTTCGGAGGACGAATGGCTCTCAAACTTTCCCTCTCCTGAGTCCATACGGGAGTTGCAGCGATGGGACAAGACTGTAACTACCAATTATGGAGAAAAAGGTGTAAAAAATATAGTTGATTTGTTATTGATATTATCTACATTGTTTATGTCGTGGCAATATGATCCTACAGATTGATTTCAGTAAGATAAAAATGCTATGTATGTTTCATCTGAGCCTGAAATATGAATCTGCATATTATTTTGATATTGGGGAGACATGAATATTAATATGAGTATTTTTAAGTCATCAAGGGGTGAGGTTGAAATTGCCATTCTATATTTTTATGTGGTAGTGTATTAGCATATTCAGTCAAAACCAACCTTGCAGAGGACTTCAGATATGCATTCCCTTTTATCAGTCATAAAAATAAGAAAAATTGTGATAAAAAGTTCATTCCAACACTCTGCTATAAAACTCTAAACCTTTACCCAGAATGCCAATTTATGGAGCATCTGACTCAAAAGCACCTTTCAAATATAGTGGCAAGCACACCATGCAGAGAGACTCATGCACACGCACGCAGGTACACACACACACACACTTTCAGCTCCAGCTTCAGTGGTCCACAGAGGTAGGAGGTATTATAAAAGCCTTGCTTTGTGCACTGTTGGAATCCCATTATTGAAGCTCAAGTGTTACTTTTGAGATGGCTGTTTCTTTTTATGATGAAGTGAACAAAAAACACCAAAGCCTTATCCTTCATTCTCTCTAAAAGAAGGAATGTTTTCAATCTCGTAATCTGATCCCTTCGGTATTCCCTGTATCATCAAACCCCACCAACGAGAGCCAGGACAGTCACACACATATCAGCAGAAAGAGAGGCCCTTTAATATATACTGAACTAAAATATGAACACAACATGCAACCATTTCAAAGATTTTACTGTGTTACAGTTCACATAAGTAACTCAGTCAATTGAAATAAATTCATTAGGCCCTAATCTATGGATGTCACATTACTGGGCAGGGGTGTAGCCATGGGTGGGTCTGGGAGGGCATAGGCCCACCTACTGGGGAGCCAGGCCCAGCCAATCAGAACGAGTTTTTCCCCACAAAAGGGCTTTATTAGAGACAGAAATACTCTTCAGCACCCCCCTCAGATGATCCCACAGGTGTAGAAGCAGGATGTGGAGGTCTTGGGCTGCCGTGGTTACACGTGGTCGGCGGGTGATATGCCTGTTAGACGTACTGCCAAATTCTCTAAAACGACGTTGGAGGCAGCTTGTGGTAGAGAAATTAACATACAATTCTCTGGAAATTGCATGCTCCCTCGAAACTTGAGACATTTGTGGCAAACTGCACATTTTAAAGTGGTATTTTATTTCCCCCAGCACAAGGTGCACCTGTGTAATGATCATTCTGTTTAGTCAGCTTGATGATGTGCACACCTGTCAGGTGGATGGATTATCTTGGCAAAGGAAAAATGCTCACTAACAGGAATATAAACATATTTGTCCACCAAATTTGAGAGAAATAAGCTTTTCGTGCTTGTGGAACATTTCTGGGATTGTTGGGACCAATACTTTACATGTTGTGTTTATATTTTTGTTCACTGTATAATCGCATTGATCCCAACCTTCCTCTATCAGTAATTCCTACTCAACCCAAGGTGAAAGGTCAATGGAGCTGGCCAATCAAATTATCCTTTGGCCCCTTATGCACCCCTGGTTTGAAACACAGGGAGGGAATCCCATGTCTGGTGTGGACCTGACACAACTGCCATGTCATGATTATGACAGTCATAACATAGCATAACGGCAGTCATTCTACCTGCCAGGCCTGTTGGCACACAACATTCTTCTCTCCCAGTAATTAATTCATGACATGGCCTATTTGCCAATGCCTCCTGGCGTATTGATCGCAGTCTGAATAGTGATTCCTTATTACATGCTGGTGATTGAGGAACAATCCAGAGAGTGTACTGCTCATGATACAATCCCATCACTCTGCTCGATTAGAAGAACATGCACACATCTCAGGGACAGGCAGGGACCTTGCTGCAACGACAAAGATTTGCTGAATGTCATCACCCTGAAAAATGACAGTCCATTAGAATGCATTTTAAGCACCTCACCAGTTAACATATGAAGTGGCACACATTTGATGTTCTGGGTAGGTTACTACTCTTGACCCAGATGTCTTTCGGGCATATTTTTTTTTTCATGCTACAGACTCTATTTCAGCAACAGAAACTGATTAAAATTTGAAACTGTGAGCTTAGATTTTGGTCACCAAAAGTTACATTGCAGTGTTGAGATAGACCTCTGTTTGTTGTCGTGCAGTTGCATTTGCGTAACTCATATGAAAGCATACTTTTTGCATTAAGAAGAGGTGAGTTATATATCAGGTCAAGTGTTCACATCCGCCTGGGATTTTCTTCCACCATTTTGAATTGCCACGATGTAATGATAAGAGTGTAACCAGGCAGGCGTAAGGGGCATACAGTCTATTTTGGACTGGAATCTAAATAACTTATACCCTTTTCACACTACTGAGCCGAGCTGTACTGTGCTGGCCAGTTAGCCACCATAGTTGCTGGAACTGGCCACAAGGCTGGAAAGGATCATGTAACAAGAAAGTGTCTGAGTTTGTACAGTGGAGTTGGGCAAAAAAATAAAAATGTGTTTTGGAACCCGGGGCTTTGGTAGCCTGGGAAACTAAAGGAAGGGACTTACATTTCTGTTGCAAAACATTTTAAAATGTGTTCCTTTTCGTGCCGTAAGGAACACAATCCAGGCTAGGGAAGGCAGGCTAGTGGGATGTGGCCATGACCGTTTGTCTTGTCAGGCCGGTGCCCCACTTTCCCTGAATGGAATGCTGACTCTGTAACTTTATAATCCTTCTGCAAACCCACTAGTTTCCTGCCACTCTCTCCCTCGCTCACTTTTACTCTTTGTTTTCATATTCAAATTTCGAGTTCCATTGATTTCAATAAGCTTAGATAAGCAGTCACCTTGCATCTCTACCCATTAGAATTTTAACAACTCCATAGAGAGTAGGCTATGGAGTCTGTGCAAAATAGCTTTTCCCATGTCTCACTAGGTAGGCCACTTTGTTCACTAATGGGAGGAAGGTCCATTAAAAACCAACGAACTTTGATGATAGATGTCATAACAAGACTTTCTTAGCAGAATCCATGTGTTACCGCTATTGATCAGTCCTTACATCATTCCTTACTCTCAGGACTAACTGCTTTGTGGCAGTTTTACTTGGGTGCTTTAGCTAGGTTAAATGGCCTAGATAATTTGTGGCCACCTTAAATAAAGGAATTTGAACTTTAGCACACATTTCAAAGAGTGCCTTTTCTAAATATGAAAACAAATGCCTATATTTAATCGTTCTACCATTAATGGAGTTATTTTCTTTGGGACATTACTTTATACATGATCTACACTGAACAAAAATATGAATACAACATGTAAAGTGTTGGTCCCATGTTTCATGAGCTGAAATAAATGATCCCAGTCATTTTCCATATGCACAAAAAGCCTATTTTTCTAAAATGTTGTGCACAAATTTGTTTACATCCCTGTTAGTGAGCTAAGATAATCTACCTGATAGGTGTGGCATATCAAGAAGCTGATTAAACAGCATGATCATTACACAGGTGCACCTTGTGCTGGGGACAATAAAAAGCCACTCTAAAATGTGCATTTTTTTCACACAACACATTAACGTAGGTGTCTCAAGTTTTGAGGGAGCATGCAATTGGTATGCTAACTGCAGGAATGCCCACCAGAGCTGTTGCCAGATCATTTAATGTTCATTTCTCTACCATAAGCCACCTCCAACGTCAACCGCAGACCACGTGTAACCACACCAGCCCAAGGCCTCCACATCCGGCGTCTTCAACTGCGGGAGCCGGATAGCTGATGAAACTCTGGGTTTGCACAACCAAATCATTTTTGCACGAACTGTCTCAAGGAAGCTCATCTGCGTGCTCATTGTCCTCACCAGGGTCTTGACCTGAGTGCAGTTTGGCATCGTAACCGACTTCAGTGGGCAAATGCTTACCATCAATTGCCACTGGCATGCTGGAGAAGTGTGCTCTTCACAGGTAAATCCCGGGTTTCAACTGTACTGGGCAGATGGCAGACAGTGTGGAAGGTGTCGTGTGGGCGAGCGGTTTGCTGATGTCAATATTGTGAACAACATGCCCCATGGTAGTAGTGGGGTTATGGTATGGGCAGACAGGCATAAGCTACGGACAATGAACACAATTGCATTTTATCAATCGCAATTTGAATGCACAGAGATATCGTGACAAGATCCTGAGGCCCATTGTCGTGCCATTCATTCACCGCCATCACCTCATTTTTCAGCATGATAATGCCCAGCCACATGTCGCAAGGACCTGTACCCAATTCCTGGAAGCTGAAAATGTCCCAGTTCTTCCATGGCCTGCATACTCACCAGACATGTCACCCATGTTTGGGATGCTCTGGATCGACGTGTATGACAGCCTGTTCCAGTTTCCGCCAATATCCCGCAACTTCACACAGCCATTGAAGAGAAGACGGGACAAAATTCCACAGGCCACAATCAACAGCCTGATCAACTCTATTTGAAGGATGTGTCACATTACATGAGGCAAATGGTGGTCACACCAGATACTGACTGGTTTTCTGATCCACACCACATGCTACTTAATTTCTTTAAGTATCTGTGAACAACAGATGCATATCTGTATTCCCAGTTATGTGAAATCCAAAGATGAGGGCCAAATGATTTTATGGCAATATCTGTCTCACAGCTCTCCTCTGCCATACTGTCTCTCAGGTTGATGTTCGCTCCAGCGTGGAAATCAGTGACGTCATCCCATTTTATTACTGGTAGGGATATACAGTACCAGTCAAAGGTTTGGACACACCTACTCATTCAAGAGTTTTTCTTTATTTGTACTATTTTCTACATTGTAGAACAATAGTGAAGACATCAAAACTATGAAAGAACACATGAACTAACCAAAAAAGTGTTACATAAATCAAATTATATTTGAGATTCTTCAAAGTAGCCATCCTTTGCCTTGATGACAGCTTTGCAAAAAAATGTCCTATTCTCTCAACCAGCTTCATGAGGTAGTCACCTGGAGTGCATTTCAATTAACAGGCGTGCCTTGTTAAAACTTCATTTATGGAATTTCTTTCCTTCTTAATTCGTTTGAGCCAGTCAGTTGTGTTGTGACAAGGTAGGGGTGGTATACAGAAGATAGCCCTATTTGGTAAAAAACCCAGTCCATATTATGGCAAGAACAGCACAATGCAAAATCAATATACAGAAAAAAACAATGTTAAACTGTATGTGTGTGTGGAGTGCATGTTTGTGTGTTTGTGTCTCTTCACAGTCCGCGCTCTTCCATAAGGGGAAGTTTTATCTGTTTTTTATCTGATTTTACTGATTGACTGAATTACATGATGTTGTATAAATAGTATTGAATAAAGAATGTAGTCATGGCTCTATCTGTAATCAGTACAGAACAGTAATAGACTGAAACAAACTCAAAATAGAAAATAAACATGTAATAAGTTATACACTGAGTGTACAATTAAGTGATAATGCCTGAGAAGTTGGTATTTGGGGGATTCATTGGCATGGGTGTTGTTGGTTGAAGGCCGGAAACCATGCCAATATATTCTCTAAACACCGGCTTCGAGGGCATTATCACTTTTATACAACATATTCAAATAATGATTGACATATTTTCCTATATATATTTTTTTAGATTAATTTAATTTCACCATTCCACAAGATATAGTCCCGACACAAATCTCGGGTAGCTACCCACGCCGGCTGGTCGTTTGTTCTGATTTGCTAGAAACACGACCCAGTCGTTCAGTTGTTTTGTTCTGTATCTATGGACGCGATCCAGTCGTTCATTCTAAATGTTCCATTGCCATACTGGCTGGCATTGTTCTTATCCCTTGCTTGATAACCAACTACGGCTAACTTACAGTCAGGTCAAAAAGTGCAGCCAGAATAACAGCAAAGTAGCTGCATTTGCATTTGTTTAAGCTGTTTTCTAAAAACATTTTTTGGATACATCCATAACAATGAGCTAATGAGGCGTGATCTTGCCTGGTATGGATAATGTGCTCACTCATCAGGACACTGTTGTTCAGAGGAGTTAGCCAACACAGCTAAAACAATAACATCAAACGGAAGCTGGAAAGACTGCAAACTAGTTGTACTTCGTTTCATTTGTATATATCCATAAAAATGATGCCAGCTGATTCATGATTTCGACTGGTTGAGAAACGCTGCCTGTCTGTCTCGTTCCGACTCTTGACACGTTCATTACTATGGGACAGCTGGAGAATGAATTTGAATATTGAAACAATGTTGCAAATATCAGAAAGACAAAAAGCAAGGTTTATACAAATCTCTGCCGTTGAAAACTAAATGTTAGTCTAAAAGAAATATCAGATAATGTCAAGATGCTTTTTATATTGGAGATCAATTTTATAAATTGCTTGGCTGGGCTAATGAGTGGATTGTGCAGTCAGATGGAACAGAGTAAATATGCATTTTAACTCAGATTTAGCCGGTGGTATTGATGTCACGTGTTAAATGCACTTCAGGCTGTTCTGAGGGAGAAAGGGGGTGCAACTCAATATTAGGAAGGTGATCCTAATGTTTTGTACACTCAGTGTACAGTATATAGGAAAGACACCAAGAGACAACAAAAATACTATTTACACACTGTTCATATTCTTATATACAGTACAGTTAAATTAGATCTTTAGAAAGAGCAGACGCACTCCGTAGTTGGGGGGTGTTTAGTCCCGGGGTCCCAAGCTTGGTGACGAGCTTGGAGGGGACTATGGTGTTGAACTCTATGCTGTAGTAAATAAGCAGCATTCTCACATAGGTGTTCCTCTTATCTAGGTGGGTGAGAACAGTGTGGGATGCAATTGAGATTGCATCGTCTATTGATCTGTTGGGGCGGTATGCAAATTGGAGTGGGTCTCTAGGATGTCTGGGATGATGGAGTTATAACAAGCAATCAGTTAATCAATCAAATGTATTTATAAAGCCCTTTTTACATCAGCCGATGTCACAAAGTGCTATACAGAAACCCGGCCTAAAACCCCCTAACAGCAAGCAATGCAGATGTAGAAGCACGGGTGCTAGGAAAAACTCCCTAGAAAGGCAGGAACCTAGAAAGAAACCTAGAGAGGAACCAGACTCTGAGGGGTGGCCTGTCCTCTTCTGGCCTTTCAAAACCTTTCAGAACACTTCATGATTGCAGATGTGAGTGCTACAGGACAGTAGCCTTAGAGTTCTTGGGAACAGGAATGATGGTGGTCAGCTTGAGACATGGGGATTACAGACTGGGACAAGGAGAGGTTTAAAATGACTGAATATGTCTGCCAGCAGTTCTGCGCTTGCTCCGAGAACATGCGCTGGAATACAGTCTGGCCCTGCGGCCTTTGGGTGTCGACCTGATCGGAGAGCGAGATCACCCAGTCCCCTGGGTCAGTGGGGGCCCTCATGCACGGTTGTTTTTGTCGAAGTGTGCATAATATGTTTTGCATTCGTCTGGTAGAGAGGCATCATTGGGCAGATCAGGGCCGGGTCTTGCTTTGTAATCCGTAATGGACGTAGCCCCTGCTACTCCCTTCGGGCATCTAAGCCTGTGTAATAGGATTCCACCCTGTTCATATATTGTCCTTTTGCTTGTTTGATGGCACTGCAGATGTCATAGTGGGACTTCTTGTACTTGTTCGTGTCCTCAGAGGTAGCCTCGGGGTTGGCTGCGATAGCCGTGTGTGTGGTAGCCCTGTCCTTTAGCTTAGCTCCATCCTCAGTGTTAACCCATGGCTTTTAATTGGGGAAGCAGTGAACCTGCATTTCCTAATGAGGCCAGTGACGGAGGTGCTTAGCTCATCGATGCTATCTGCGGAGTCCTGGAACATATTCCAGTCAGCGTTAGCGAAGCAGTTTTATAGCATAGCCTCCGATTCGGATGACCATTTCTCAACGGAGAATCACGGGTACTTCCTGTTTCAGCTTTGACTTGTAGACAAGAAGCAGGAGTAATCTGATTTGCAGAAGAGTGGACGAGGGAGAGCCTTTTATGCTTGCTTGTGGGTAGAGTAACGGTGGTCTAGGACTTTATCGCCCCTAGTGGAGAAGGAGATGTGTTGGAAAGCAGCATCCCGGTGCATAGTTTCCTGCTTGTTTATTGCATTGTACAGTTTGCCATATGCTAGCTTGTTGTTCTTCTTGTCTTGAGGTGGAGGAATACATTCAGCAGTCACTATAACAGTTGAAAACTCTCTTGGAAGCTAGAAGAGTCGGCATTTGACCATCAGGTATTGCAAAATGGGTGAACAATGGGCCAATACTTCCACTGCGATAGAGTCAGCACACCATTTCCTGTTGATGAAGAGGCATACCCTTCCCCTCCACGGTTTCCCTGAATCCAATGTCCTGTCTGCTTGGTGAATGGAGAATCCATCAAGTTGATTAGCCACGGGGGTATCTTGTCCGAAAGCCATATTTCAGAAAAGCAGAGAACATTACAATCACCAGAGTCCCGTTAATAGCAAATCCGCGATCAGAGGTCATCCATCTTATTATAAAGAGATTGTACATTGGCCAATAGAATGGATGGAAGATGTGGCCGGTTTTCTCTTCACCTTAATCTCTCTTGCCTCTTTTTGGCCGGCGTTTCCTCTTAGATAGCCCAAAAATTGGGTTGGAATTACACAAAGAGCCCAGGGCAAATGGGTCAAAGTTGAAGCCGGAATTGTCTGCCGATCTGATGTAAAAAAAATAAAATAAAGTTATTGTCAATCCTCAGAAATTATAGCGGATACATTTTGTACAAAAAAAAGTAAAGATAAATGCCAAAAGAAAATAGCAAACGTTGGGTCGGAGATCGCAAGATGGCAGCCATACAGTACGGCGCCATCTTCTCTGTTGGTGAGTGTGTATGGCCTCTATTAATTTATCTAGAATGTTATCTTAAAATAGTACAGAGTGCATGAGCAGGCGTCACCAACAGTGAATGCATTGTTGTAGTTGCCAATATCTTGACAATAATGCATTGAGCTCCATGTCAAAAGAGAGCATAACTGTTCTGAGACGTTCTCATAATTAGTTATTTGTCAGCGTGACACTGGTGTGACACTGGTGTGATGCCTGATCACACAACTAGTTTTGATCTTTGTGTCAAGACTATTCTAACCATAGGTCTCCTTAAATACGTCTCCCATAGTGCTCCTTCAACCCTACTTGTCAAATAACACAATGGAGAAATGGTGTGGGAATGAATGGGCCCTAATCCGGTTCCAATCAGCCCTTTTCACACAATTCAGCACTTCCCACTCCCAGAGTGTCGCCTACTTTGAATGGACACAGCCAGCGAGCAGCCCTATTGTATTGAATTTCCTAAAGATGAGCCACCATGATATCAGCTCGACCCTGTTGTTTCGTTTGGCAACATAAACACACAGCTAATTCTCTTATGTTTATGTTGTGTGGCCCATTCTCCTGCCATGTTGAATAAAACATTGTTTGGCTTAGATTGGGATTGTTTAAGACTAACTACTTACCTTACTCTGCGGGTCACTCTCTCTCTTCCACTGAAATAAATTAGAATCAACTTGCTAGTTTCAGACACTGTGTACCCTTTGAGCCTTTTTATCATTCCAATTCATACCTCCGCAATCTGCAGCCAACTTGGAAGTCATCGATTTTGAACACAAGGCATGGAAATGGGATGAACAGGCTAGAGCTACAAGCAGATACCATAACTACTTTCCCTTGACTAATGCAACATCTTAGCCACATACCATAACATATTTCCTCCGGATCTCCAACTTGAGTATTCATCATTTGGATAGGCTTGTTTTAAATAAAATGCATTTTGTACTTTTGAATATATAATTTTTTGACTCTACATCTGTGTGACCTTGTTGATCTTGTTGGTCACATACACATGGTTAGCAGATGTTATTGTGAGTGTAGCGAAATGCTTATGCTTCTAGATCCGAAAGTGCAGCAGTGTCTAACAGGTAATATCCTACAATTCCACAACAACACCTAATATCTAACAAATTCCACAACGAAACTTAATACTCACAATCTAGTAAAGGAATGGGATAAGAATATATAAGTATAAAATAATGTATATGGATGAGCAGTGACACAACGGCTAAGTTTCAATAGATACTAGTAAAGAATAGATAGTGAAGGATACAGTAGACATTATATACATATGAGATGAGTAATGCGAGATATGTACGCATTCTTAAAGTGGCATTATTAAAGTGACAAGTGTTCCATTTATTAAAGTGGCCGATGATATCAAGTCTGTAGGAAGGCAGCTGCCTCTCTGTGCTAGTGGTGGCTGTTTAACAATCTGATGGCCTTGAGATATAATCTGTTTTTCAATCTCTCTGTCCCAGCTTTGATGCACCTGTACTAACCTCTCCTTCTGGATGGAAGCGGGGTGAACAGGCAGTGGCTCGGGTGGTTAATGTCCTTGATGATCTTTTTTGCCTTCCTGTGGCATCAGGTGTTGTAGGTGTGCTGGAGGGCAGGTAGTTTGCCCCCGGTGATGCGTTGTGCAGACCGCACCACCCTCTGGAGAGCCTTGCAGTTGTGGGCAGTGCAGTTGCCATACCAGGCTGTGATACAGCCCGACAGGATGCTCTCAATTGTGCACCTGTAAAAGTTAGTGAGGGTTTTTGGTGACAAGCCAAATTCTTTCAGCCTCCTGAGCGCTGTTGCGCCTTCTTCACCAGACTGTCTGTGTGGACCATTTCAGTTTGTTGGTGATATGTACACTGAGGAATTTAAAACTTTCCACCTTCTCCACTGCTGTCCCGTCGATGTGAATAGGGGGGTGCTCCCAGGGACGGACTGGGAATGAAAAATGGCCCTGGACTTTTTGACTCAGACCGGCCAATCAAAAGAAAAAAACTGTGATACACCACACATCCCACACCACACTTTATGTAAACAAGATTACTAAACAATATTTGTAACAATAACTTTAGTAAAATAGATGTAAAATAGAACAATGGGAGGAGGTTGGCTAGAATGAGAACATATTGGCACAATGGCACTGGCAGCAAGGTGGCAAGAATATCTGGAACCATCTGACCAGTAAAATAAATAATACAGGAAGAAATGTGTTGGCGAAAAGACTGGTGAGTAGGCAAGTCATAGAATAAAAAATAAGCATATTTCCTACATCCTTAAATTAGCAATTTCTGCAGCAGCTCACTTCTCTCAGCAATGCCATCTATGACCCAGTCACTGCCCAGGGCCACTAAAACATCTCGATCAGTAGCCATGAGCATAAAAGCTTCCAGGTGCTGTTGTGATAGAGTGCTCCTGAGCCTACCTTTGATGAATTTCAGAGTAGAGAAGCTCCGCTCGTAAGCTACCTGGGTTACTGACAGGGTAAGTAGGAACTTGTAAGCAAGGCCCAGGATGTGGTATGCGTCGGTCAATAGGTTGTACTGACTAAGAATACGGTAGCAACACACTGGACAGTCCTTGCAAGATGAACAGCTCTTGTTCACCATTCTTCTAGTCCACTGTTCTGCCAGACTCATGAGTTCACTATGTAAATTGGACACCATTGCTCTGCTGTCAAATTTTATGAAACATTTGCTTAGTTCTTGGGGTTGGGGGCTGTCTGTGGAAGGCCATTGGCACTGGATGTTATCTGACTAAAGTTTTTAGGGTCCAGAAGAGCCATGTCGGCATGCAAAGTGCCATTACTCAGAAATCGCTGATGGATGCCATCTATAACTGTATCCAGAATTTGATTATGGACACCAATCCTGTATGCTCTCTCTGCCCCAGTAAAAGTCTCATCTTGTGGCATCTCTCCAGAAATGGTTTTCTTCTTTCAAGCCCTTTTCGTTGGCAGAGTGGTCTCTAACTTCAGCTCTGTTTCCTCATCCCATCCCTGCGACTTCCTGTTAGCCCACTGAACAAATGTGTCTGCAGCTGCCCTTGACTTTTTCAAAATGTCTTGCCATTCCTTTCAGCTGCTCCTCTGTAGACACAACCACACGGTGCACAGACAGAATGTCCATTCCACTTGTTTGAAGATATTTTGAGACTGGTGAGGTGACCTGAAATATTCTGAGGAATATCTGAGCTGGAAGTATTGTTTCATACTTCAGCATCCCCTCAACGTATCCTTGATCCTTGACCCGTGCAGTAGTGTTGATGTTTTTTTTATATTGTATGGTTGAAAGAGTGAGAAGGACATCAACATACAGGCCCTCATCTGGATTTCCAAAAATCTCCAAAGACCTTCTTTAAGGCACTGTCTTTAGCCCACCAGCGTGTCGCTCCAATTGGAGCAAGACGTCTGTCTCTTGGGGTCCTTGCTCTCCTTCTCCCAAATGTTCACCCTCTGGTCAGATTCACGGAAGAACACAGCGATGTTGTTAAACGAGAGCAAAACATGACCCACTTGCCAAGCCACTCTCGGTTGTGTCTGCCAAAACAAGGTTCAAAATGTGTGCATAGGCAAGTATACAGTACTTCACACATGCACTTGATTGGTGGATTTTGCAGAAAGCAGGGCAGAGAAGCCTTTGTACTGGCCTTGCATACTGGAGGCTTCATCAGTAGAATTGGCAATGCACTTGCTGATGTGCTTCATGTTTTTCAGTACTTCACTCAGTACCTGGACAAGGTATTGTCCACTGGATGCTTCGCATTTTACCACAGCCACAAGCCTCTTGTGGATGATGTTCGTCACATATCTGACTATGAAAGAGCATGATCTTATGTTGTAATGTCCTGGACTGAAAACATACCAGCTTCATGGATTTCACTTGCTATGGTGGCCTGCATTGTGTGTTGGATGGTGGTAATGATGTTATCGATGGTAGTCTTTGATAATAGAGTGATTAGAGAGCCTCTGACCCCTCTTGACCCAGACTCAAGCAGTTTTTTTTTCTCTACGCAGGCAGTGAGATGCTTTTTCATACACATATACTTTCCCAGCAAATGTATCATCTCTAAAAAGTTGCCATGGTCAATGCTGCTGTCATCTAGTGTATAAGCTGCTTCAGACTGCATGCCTCTGTAGCTCAAACCCCTCTTGCCTTTAACAACATCTATAATGCGCTCTAGCACTTGCCTTCTTCTGCACACTTGCTCTCCATGAGCAGACATCTGACTGGCGATGGACAGGCTTTCAATGTTACCTTTGGAGAACCGTAGAAAGTAGGCCTCAGCTTAACCTCTATGCATAATGCTCTTCTCATGCTCTTCCACTCTCTGATGGATACGCTTCTAGTCTGCCATTCCATTCATGAAAGGACTGTTCTCTCTGGGCTTTTCAAGTGCCATACAAATGAAGCAGAATAAAGTATGGTTCTCTTCACTGTATGACAGCCACTTCCTGATTGGTCCCATCTTTACAAAAGAAAACCTTCTGCACCACAGACTTTTCACAATTTTGTTGGGGGTGGAAACTAAAAAACATATCTAGGTCCCCTGACTTCGGCCTCTTAAAATAATCAAAAATTGTGGTGGCTCAATCTACATCTGTCCACTGCAGATAAACTATCCTCAACCTGGATGAGTAAATAGTATAAATTAGTATATTAGTATAATATTATAACATTAAATAAAAATAGGATGTTAACATAGTTATAACATAATGTTAATATATTAATTATATAATGTTAGTATAATTAATAGTGATGATAGTATACTATATAGCACTAGTATAATATTAATTCCAATTGGACAATACAGCAGTTTAAGAAATACACAACCAACATTTATAATTTTTGTAGTTTTTCTGTCATTAAATTCTTGTACAAGAAAAATGGTCTACATTGGTGGTTCATCTAAAAGGTTTTAATGCTAAGTACTAACTTGTCAATAATCATAACCATTCATGCATAACAATGAGTTCAACATTTCAAAAGTGTGCTGTAGAACAACCTTTTTTTAATGTCCCGCCCCATCCAGGCTGTGATTTGTTGGTTCACGAAAAGTGACATTGACGAGCGCTTGTTTCAACAAAAGGCACCCGATATAGCTAAACAGCCACCTAGCCAAACCCAAACATTGCTTATCTTATCCCTATTGTATTCTGTCTTATCGCTTTAGCTCCAAAACCTTGACTAAAAGTTGAACTGGTATTGCTGGGCTCAATGGGCTGCTTTCCCTGCTCTCTCTCCTCTCTGCCTTCAGGCTCACTAGGCTGAGATGATTGACTGGTAACGGCGCCAAATTAATCATTTGTTATTTTAAAACATTTGGCTACATCAGCCTCAAGGGACTTCAACCTCTTCTATCAAGGCGAGACCCAAATGCAGAGACAGGAGGCAGATGGTTGGAGTCTTACAATGTCTATTAATCCAAAGGGGTAGGCAAGAGAATGGTCGTAGACAGGCAAAAAGGTCAAAACCAGATCAGAGTCCAGGAGGTACAGAGTGGCAGACAGGCTCATGGTCAAGGCAGGCAGAATGTCAGGCAGGCGGGTACAAAGTCCAGAAACAGGCAAGGGTCAAAACTGGGAGGACTAGAAAAAGGAGAATGCAAAAAGCAGGGGAAACCGCTGGTTGACTTGGAAACATACAAGATGAACTGGCACAGAGAGACAGGAAACACGTTAAATACACTGGGGAAAATAAGCGACACCTGGAGGGGGTGGAGACAATCACAAAGACAGGTGAAATAGATCAGGACATGACACTCTTCTCTCAGCTTTTCAGGACCACCTTTACTTTTTTTGTCTTTTTGTTTGCTCATCTTGCTCCACTCAACTATTTATCCAAATGTCACCACTTAACAGAGATGGGAAAGGGGCAGGGCCCAGGTAAAGTTAGAATGGACTGGACCAAAAGTAAATCGCTGGGCGAGATAGGCTGACAGATGTAATATCCAACCGTAATGGCAGTGGGCCAGCAGCCCACTCACCTGAGACAGTCAGACACACAGCACTTGGTTATTTTTATTTAAGCGGGGGCTGGGGTTATTTATATTTTGCGTTGCATCGGCCCCAATTGTCAAGCGGCCCACAGGGGAAAACTCCCAGGGCTCCAAATGTCCAGTCCGTCATAGGGTGCTCCCTTTGCTATTTATTGAAGTCCACGATTATCTCTTTTGTTTTGGTGACATTTAGTGAGAGATTATTTTCCTGACACCACACTCCGAGGACCCTCACCACCTCCCTGTAGGCTGTCTCGTCGTTGTTGGTAATCAAACCTACCATTGTTGTGTTGTCTGCAAACTTGATGATTGAGTTGGAGGTGTGTATGGCCACGCAGTAGTAGGTGAACAGGGAGTTCAGGAGGGGGCTGAGAACACACCCTTGTGGGGCCCCAGTGTTGAGGATCAGCAGAGTGGAGATGTTGTTTCCTACCTTCACCACCTCGGGGCGGCCCGTCAGGATGTCCAGGACCCAGTTACACAGGGCGGGGTTCAGACCCAGGGCCTCAACTTAACCTCTCTAGGGTACGTGTTGTTACACAACACAATGTATGTTTTGTTTAGTAAAGTTCATATTTATATCCAAAAATCTGAGTTTACATAGACGCGTTGTAGTCAGAAATGCATTGTCTCAAACAAACATCCGGTGAAAGTGCAGAGAGCCACATAAAATGACATAAATACTCATCATAAACATTGATAAACTATACAAGTGTTTTCATGGAAATATAGATAAACTTCTCCTTAATCTTGCTCCTACTTGAGACGCAGATGTCTCAAGTAGGCACCTGGAAATGCAAATGCGCTACGCTAAATGCTAAATGTACTCGTTAAAACTCAAACGTTCATCAAAATACACATGCAGGGTATTGAATTAAAGCTACACTCGTTGTGAATCTAGCCAACAAGTCAGATTTTTAAAATGCTTTTCGGCGAAAGCATGAGAAGCTATTATCTGATAGCATGCAACACCCCAAAATGCCTGAATGCGACGTAAACAAAGATTTAGCGTAGCCGGCACTACACAAAACGCAGAAATAAAATATAAAACATTCATTACCTTTGACGAGCTTCTTTCTTGGCACTCCTATATGCCCCATAAACATCACTATTGGGTCTTTTTTTCAATTAAATCGGTCTATATATACCCAAAATAGCCATCTATGGAAGCTGTGTAAATCAGAAAAAAACATTGTTTTAAAACGCAGCGTCATTTTTTAAAATTAAAAAAGTTGACGATAAACTTTCACAAAACACTTCGAAATACTTTTGTAATCCAACTTTAGGTATTAGTAAACGTTTATAATCTATCAAAATGATTACAAGGCGATGTGTATTCAATAGCTCCTCGTCTTCAAATCAATAGCTGAAAATGTGCACTTCAAAACATCCTGGCGGAGACCGGAAGAAATGAAATCCAGTTAGTTGGATTTACCAACAAAAAACTCCCCGGATAATGACGACAATGGCGACATCGTGTGGAATCTGTAGGAATTGCATGCAGGTCCATAATTCATTTTGTGCCTTTTTAACAATCCATGAAAGTGACGCATGGATATTATTTTTAGCTTTCAGTGAGCAGTTTTTCTTGCGCTTTTCGATGAAACACACGATCTGTTATAGTCACAGCCGTGATTTAACCAGTTTTAGAAACTTCAGAGTGTTTTCTATCCTCACATACTAATCATATGCATATACTATATTCCTGGCATGAGTAGCAGGATGCTGAAAAGTTGCGCGATTTTTAACAGAATGTTCGAAAAAGGAGGGGGTAGGATGAAGAGGTGGAACCGCTGTGTCAGATTTCAAAAACGCTTTACGGCGAAAGCACACCAAGCAATAATTTGCGATTATGTTAGCTAGCCACAGAAACCCATACAGCCATTTTCCAACCAAGGAGTGTCACAAAAGTCAGAAATAGCATTAAAATTAATCACATACCTTTGAGGATCTTCATCTGGTGGCACTCCCAGGTCTTCATGTTAGACAATAAATGTTTATTTTGTTTGATAATGTCCCTCTTTATGAGCAAAAACCTCCTTTTTGTTTGCGTGTTTTGTCCAGTAATCCGAATGCAGAAGGCACGTGCACTAATTCCAGGACGAAAAGTTTTGAAAAAGTACAATAAAAGTTAGTAGAAACATGCCAAACGATGTTTAAAATCAAACCTCAGGTTGTTTTTGTCTAAAATGATCAATAATATTTCAACCGGACAAAAGCTTCGTCAATAGGAAAGGAGAAACAAGAAAGGCGCGTTCACAATCAGGGCGCATGGCTGATGAATGGAAATTTCCACTGGTCACTGATTGAAAGTGCTGTATCTCCCTCATTTTTTCAGAGTAAAAGCCTGAAACAATTCCTAAAGACTGGTCACATGTAGAGGAAGGCACAGAGCTTGTGAACTGTGTCCTAAGTCTTTGTATGGTGGATAGGCTTCCAATGGAAAAACAGCCTATACTTCCTGGTTGGATTTTACTCAGATTTTCATCTGCCATATCAGTTCTGTTATACTCACAGACATTATTTTAACAGTTTTGGAAACTTTAGAGAGTTTCCTATCCAAATATACTAATTATATGCATATCCATATCCCTAATTATAGCAGACAGTTTAATTTGGGCATGCTTTTCATCCAAAATTCCGAATGCAGCCCCCTACCCTAGTGAAGTTAATGATGAGTTTGGAGGGTACTATGGTGATGAATGCTGAGCTGTAGTCAATGAATAGAATTTTCACATAGGTATTCCTCTTGTCCAGATGGTATAGGGCATTGTGCAGTGTGTTGGCGATTGCATCGTCTGTGGACCTATTGCGTTGCAAATTGAAGTGGGTCTAGGGTGACAGGTAGGGTGGAGGTGATATGATCCTTGACTAGTCTCTCAAAGCACTTCATGATGACAGAAGTGAGTGCTATGGGGCAATAGTCATTTAGTTCAGTTACCTTAGCTTTCTTGGGAACAGGAACAATGGTGGCCATCTTGAAGCATGTGGGGACAGCAGACTGGGATAGGGATAGATTGAATGGTCTGCGCATTCTCTGAGGACGCGGCTAGGGATGCCGTCTGGGTCCGCAGCCTTGAGAGGGTTAACACGTTTAAATGTTTTACTCATGTAGGCCATGGAGAAGGAGAGCCCACAGTCTTTGGTAGCGGGCCGCATCAGTGGCACTGTATTGTCCTCAAAGCATGCAAAGAAGTTGTTTATTTGGTCTGGAAGCAAGACATCGATGTCCGCAACAGGGCTGGTTTTCTTTTTGTAATCCATGATTGTCTGTAGCCCCTGTCACATACATCTCGTGTTTGAGCCGTTGAATTGCAACTCTACTTAAGTGTCTACTGACACTTTGCTTGTTTGATTGTCTTAGGGATGGAATAACTACACTGTTTGTATTTCCAGTCGCCTTGCCATGATTAAATGCGATGGTACGTGCTTTCAGTTTTGCGTGAATGCTGCCATCAATCCACGGTTTCTGGTTGGGGACGGTTTTAATAGTTACAGTGGGTACAACATCTCCTATACTCTTCCTAATTAACTTGCTCACCAAGTCAGCGTATACATCAATGTTATTATCTAAGGCTACCCGGAACACATCCCAGTCCACGTGATTGAAGCAATCTTGAAGCGTGAAATCTGATTGGTCAGACCAGCATTTGATAGACCTGAGCACGGGCGCTTCCTGTTTTAGTTTCTACCTATAGGAGGGGAGCAACAAGATGGAGTCATGGTCAGATTTGCCAAAAAGAGGGTGGGGGAGGGCCTTGTATGCATCGCGGAAGTTAGAGTAACAATGGTCGAGTGTATTACTCGCTCGTGTACAGCAATCAATATGCTGATAGAATTTAGGTAGCCTTATTCAGAAATTAACTTTGTTAAAATCCCCATCTATAATTAATGCAGCCTCAGGATATGTGGTTTCCAGTTTGCATAAAGTCCAGTGAAGTTCCTTGATGGTCGTCTTGGTATCCGCTTGCGGGGGTATATACACGGCTGTGATGATAACCGAGGAGAGTTTTCTTGGGTGATAATAAGGTCAGCATTTGATTGTGAGGAATTCTAAGTCAGGTGAACAAAAGGACTTTCAAAAGGAGTTCCTGTATGTTGTTACAATTACACAATGAGTCGTTAATCATGAAACATACACCCCTGCCCTTCTTCTTACCGTTGATAGGTTTTCCTGTTGGCGCAATGCACTGAAAATCCAGTTGGCTGTATGGACTCCGACAGCATGTCCCCAGCTAGCCATGTTTCCTTGAAACAGAGTATGTTACAATCCTGGATATCTCTTTGGAAAGCAACTCTTGCCCTGATTTCGTCGACTTTGTTAACTAGGGACTGGACATTAGCAAGTAATATACTCGGAAGCGGCGGGTGGTGTGCGCGCATCTGAAGCCTCACTAGAAGATCGCTCCGGCACCCTCTCCTCCGGCGGTGTTGTTTTGGGTCGGCCTCTGAAATCAGGTCAAATGCTTTGGGATGTACAGACAAAGGATCTGCTTTGGGAAAGTTGTATTGATGGTCGTATTGCTGGTTGTGCTGGTAAATTGACGTCTCTCTGATACCCAATAGTTCTTCCCGGTTATATATAATAAGACTTAACCAGTTGCGACGAGCAATCCCATATCCAGGAGCGTAATTATAGTCTCAAGCTCATTACCATAACGCAACGTTAACTATTCATGAAAATCACAAATGAAATGAAATAAATATATTGGCTCACAAGCTTAGCCTTTTGTTAACAACACTGTCATCTCAGATTTTCAAAAAATGCTTTTTAACCATAGCTACACAAGCATTTGTGTAAGAGTATTGATAGCTAGCATAGCATTAAGCCTAGCATTCAGCAGGCAACATTTTCACAAAAACAAGAAAAGCATTCAAATAAAATAATTTACCTTTGAAGAACTTCAGATGTTTTCAATGAGGAGACTCTCAGTTAGATAACAAATGTTCAGTTTTTCCAAAAATATTATTTGTGTAGGAGAAATCGCTCCGTTTTGTTCACCACGTTTGGCTAAGAAAAAAAAACGAAAATTCAGTCATTACAACGCCAAACTTTTTTCCAAATTAACTCCATAATATCAACAGAAACATGGCAAACGTTGTTTAGAATCAATCCTCAAGGTGTTTTTCACATATCTATTCGATGATAAATCACTCGTGGCAGTTTGGTTTCTCCTCTGAACCAAATGGAAAAATGCACGCACCTGGAGATTACGCAATAGTTTCGACGGAGGACACCGAGCGGACACCTGGTAAATGTAGTCTCTTATGGTCAATTTTCCAATGATATGCCTACAAATACGTCACAATGCTGCAGACACCTTGGGGAAACGACAGAAAGTGTAGGCTCATTCCTGACGCATTCACAGCCATATAAGGAGACATTGGAACACAGCGCATTCAAAATCTGGCGCACTTCCTGTCTGAAATTTAATCTTCGCCTGTAGCATTAGTTCTGTGGCACTCACAGACAATATCTTTGCAGTTTTGGAAACGTCAGAGTGTTTTCTTTCCAAAGCTGTCAATTGTATGCATACTCGAGCATCTTTTCGTGACAAAATATATTGTTTAAAACGGGAACGTTTTTCATCCAAAAATGAAATACTGCCCCAAGAGTTTCAAGAGGTTTAAGAGGTACAAGAGGTTTTCTGGGCTAACAATGTAAGAAATAATACATAAAAAAACAAAATATTGGACTGTTTCCTAAGGACTAGAAGCAAAGCTGCCATCTCTATCGCCGCCATCTTGATGCAGTTGAGAACTCGCCAGAGGTGTGGACTCGAGTCACATGACTTGGACTCGAGTCAGACTCGAATCACAAATATGATGACTTGCAACACGACTTTGACTTTAACACCAATGACTCATGATTTAACTTGGACTAGAGCCTTTTGACTTGAACTGACTTGATACCCTCCAAGCCCAAATATGAATAAGGATGCCATTAAAAAAAGTGTACAGCACGTCAACTCTTCATTCAACAGATTACAGTTGGAATCGGACAGCAGTCAATCAAATTGTGCCAGTGGAGAAAAAGTTGTGCGTGGCAGTACAGAGGAACGTTGGCGGGTGAATTCAGATGGAGCCCTTGGAAAGATGATACCGCAAATTATTATTTTCTGTTACAGTGCCTTGCGAAAGTATTCCGCCCCCTTGAACTTTGTGACCTTTTGCCACATTTCAGGCTTCAAACATAAAGATATAAAACTGTATTTTTTTGTGAAGAATCAACAACAAGTGGGACACAATCATGAAGTGGAACGACATTTATTGGATATTTCAAACTTTTTTAACAAATCAAAAACTGAAAAATTGGGCGTGCAAAATTATTCAGCCCCCTTAAGTTAATACTTTGTAGCGCCACCTTTTGCTGCGATTACAGCTGTAAGTCGCTTGGGGTATGTCTCTATCAGTTTTGCACATCGAGAGACTGACATTTTTTTCCCATTCCTCCTTGCAAAACAGCTTGAGCTCAGTGAGGTTGGATGGAGAGCATTTGTGAACAGCAGTTTTCAGTTCTTTCCACAGATTCTCGATTGGATTCAGGTCTGGACTTTGACTTGGCCATTCTAACACCTGAATATGTTAATTTTTGAACCATTCCGTTGTAGATTTTGCTTTATGTTTTGGATCATTGTCTTGTTGGAAGACAAATCTCCATCCCAGTCTCAGGTCTTTTGCAGACTCCATCAGGTTTTCTTCCAGAATGGTCCTGTATTTGGCTCCATTCATCTTCCCATCAATTTTAACCATCTTCCCTGTCCCTGCTGAAGAAAAGCAGGCCCAAACCATGATGCTGCCACCACCATGTTTGACAGTGGGGATGGTGTGTTCAGCTGTGTTGCTTTTACGCCAAACATAACGTTTTGCATTGTTGCCAAAAAGTTCAATTTTGGTTTCATCTGACCAGAGCACCTTCTTCCACATGTTTGGTGTGTCTCCCAGGTGGCTTGTGGCAAACAACACCTTTTATGGATATCTTTAAGAAATGGCTTTCTTCTTGCCACTCTTCCAGAAAGGCCAGATTTGTACAATATACAACTGTTGTTGTCCTATGGACAGAGTCTCCCACCTCAGCTGTAGATCTCTGCAGTTCATCCAGAGTGATCATGGGCCTCTTGGCTGCATCTCTGATCAGTCTTCTCCTTGTATGAGTTGAAAGTTTAGAGGGACGGCCAGGTCTTGGTAGATTTGCAGTGGTCTGATACTCCTTCCATTTCAATATTATCGCTTGCACAGTGCTCCTTGGGATGTTTAAAGCTTTTGAAATCTTTTTGTATCCAAATCTGGCTTTAAACTTCTTCACAACAGTATCTCGGACCTGCCTGGTGTGTTCCTTGTTCTTCATGATGCTCTCTGCGCTTTTAACGGACCTCTGAGACTATCACAGTGCAGGTGCATTTATACGGAGACTTGATTACACACAGGTGGATTGTATTTATCATCATTAGTCATTTAGGTCAACATTGGATCATTCAGAGATCCTCACTGAACTTCTGGAGAGAGTTTTCTGCACTGAAAGTAAAGGGGCTGAATAATTTTGCACGCCCAATTTTTAAGTTTTTGATTTGTTAAAAAAGTTTGAAATATCCAATAAATGTCATTCCACTTCATGATTGTGTCCCACTTCTTGTTGATTCTTCACAAAAAAATACAGTTTTATAACTTTATGTTTGAAGCCTGAAATGTGGCAAAAGGTCGCAAAGTTCAAGGGGGCCGAATACTTTCGCAAGGCACTGTATAAAGACTACGCTGTAGTCAACAAAAAACAGATTGCAACTTGCAAAACATGCAGGAAGAAAATAACAGATGGAGGAGCAACAACTTCCAACTTTGTTCAACATTTGAAGCTGCACAAAGAACGGTAAGTCGTGGCTAATATAGCCGACAGCTATATATAACTGTGATAGTGTAGCATGTAGGCTAACATAATGTTAAATCAATGAGCCTCCACACAGTCAACCAGTGCGGGGAACGTGATCATTGCACCCAAGATTGAGTTACAACTGGCTAGGCTGTTGGTAACCTAAATACTGCATGATGTTACTGCTTTTCCTAAAACCATTGACATACTGTATGTTGCCTACTGTAACCACACGCAGAGTGGGGGTGGGGGTGTGTGTGTGTGTGTGTGTGTGTGTGTGTGTGTGTGTGTGTGTGTGTGTGTGTGTGTGTGTGTGTGTGTGTGTGTGTGTGTGTTGGGTGATTGTGTACAAGCCTACATCGCCCGATTGCGCACAGTTCATGGAGACCCATGTAGGGCAGTACAGCATGAATCATCCACAGCACAAAGCTATCAACAATGCAGTACTGTCCAACCTGGTTATTGCAACTTGCCTCTGTCTATTGTGGAAAACAAGAGCTTTTGTCACTTTCTGTAAGTGGTTGACAGTAAGTACAGCCCAGTGTGTCATAGAACATTGACATCAAAAGTAGAGAACCTCGCTACAGAGAGACGTTCAAAACTGAAAATTCAGTTGAGCAACATAGACCTTGTTTCAGTCACAGTGGACATTTGGTCCGACCGAAAGATGAGGGGGTTCCTTGGTGTCACTGTGCACTGTATGGAGAAAGATGGAGAGTGGATACAGCTCAAGTCCAATCTCTTGGCCTGTGACCGCTTCAAAGGCCCACACACGGCCAAAAGAATCTGTGAGCAATTTGAGGCCATATGTGGTGAGTACAGCATTTAAGATAAATAAATATATCATTAGTGACAATGATGCCAACATGAGAAAAGCATTCACAGTGTGCTTCCCCATTGAACAAGAAGATGAAGTACATGACGAAGATCACCTTGATGATCACACTCTCCAGCTGGTGGTGGGAGATGGCTTGAAAGAAACAAAAGTGATGACTCCTTCTCTTTCAAAGTTATCAAAAATCAGCTCACTGCTGCATACAAGCACAACACTCAAAGAGGTGTTTGAGGCTGAATCCCTGCTGTGGTCAACACAAGATGGAACTAAACACTGAGACAAGTGAAGGCAGTTATCCAACATGACCATCTAAAGCTCAGTCATGTTCTAGAAAAGGCTGGGCACAAGGAGTTGTTGTTCACAGTACGGGAGTGGAATAAGTTGAAGGAGTTGGTGGGCATCCTGAAGCCATTTGGAGAAGCAACAGATATGACACAGGGGGAGAAGATAGTCACAATCAGTTCTGTTGTTCCCTCTGTCCTGCCCCTGAATCACCACCTGGAGCAGCAGAAGCCTCAAGTCCATTTCCTGAGTGGCCTGGTCAGAAGTCTCCAGGCATCCCTGAACAAAAGATTTCTTGGAATTTTCATCAATGTGAAAATGGCCAGGACACAAGATGGAATCACTTCCCCCTTTTCAGATCCAGTCTACCTCAAAGCAGCTGCCTTGGATCAGGCTTTTTCTCTGATGTGGGTGGAGCACCATGTGCTGGTCAAGGAGGAGGTCAAGGAACAGGTGGCACAAAGAGTGAAAGTGAAATATTGTTTTACATATTGTTTTGATTCTGATTGTGAAAGATGCTGCAGGGACTGAGCAAGCTGTGCTTCTTGTTGATGAGGAAGAGCAAGAGGACCATAGTCTTGGACAAGAAGATGGGCCGTTTGCAGCATACTGTAAGAGGCAGAAGAAAGCTGTTGGGACCTCTCAAGCACTACAGCTAAGTCACTACCTTGACACATGCGAAGGGCAGAATGCCCTCTTGTTCTGGGCAATGAACATGAAGCATTTTCCTTCACTGTCCCGAGTGGCCATCAGGGTCTTGGCAGTGCCTGCCTCCAGTGCTCCGGTGGAGCGTGTCTTCAGCCATGGTGGCATCATACCGCGACCTCATCGTGCACAAATGACTGACAGACTTTTATCGAATTTGGTCTTTTGCAAATGCAATACATCATAGGGCCCTGAGAAAAGAGAAAAAATGAAACTTTTTATGCATTACACACACACACACACACACACACACACACACACACACACACACACACACACACACACACACACACACACACACACACACACACAGTCTCCATGTTCAGGTTTTATCTCAGACATTCAGGCCAGTGTTGAAATTGTAGGCCTACTTGAAGTTCAGTAGCAGTTGTTTTGATGTACCTTTTAATAAATGTTTTTAACTTTATGGCAGGATTGATTTATGTGCCTAGAGTATATCTGGAGGGAGAGCGAGAGAGAGAGCACTACAATATTTTGTTTTTGTTGTCATATTGATGTGTCTTTCTCATGGCTACCCATGTATTTCCATGGAAATATAAAGTTTATTTGGAAAGTAATAAATAAATATATTTTTAAAAGCATTCATGATTTGCGTAAATGTAATATGCTAACTCTTACTCTTGTTAAAAATATGAAATGGTATTACATTTGGTGAAGAGCTTTATGACTTGTTTAGGACTCGAAACTCAAAGTTTAGGACTTGAGACTTGACTTGGGACTTGTCTTTCTTGACTTTGGACTCGACTTAGGACTTGAGTCCTAAGACTTGAGACTTACTTGTGACTTGTAAAACAATGACTTGGTCCCACCTCTGGAACTCGCCATCACTCATTTTTACTATAGCTGCATCTGAGTGGCGTAATGACTAATCGCGTGTACTTTGCCAAGTGCTCAGAGGGAGATAAAGCCTGACTAGCCGAGGAGGTCAAATCAGGTCAACGCCATGGAAGATAAGATGCTGATGATCCTAAAAGTGAATTTAGCTTGGTTGTATCTCTGCGTTTTTCTCGATGCCATCATACAACCAGAATAGAATTTCAGAATGTCATAGTTCCGATAGTTTAGAAGAGTTTACAGCAAAAAGATTTGAGCATCCAGTCATATTTATCTCAAGAGATAAGTGAATAGACTGATGGAGAATTATCATCTTTGAATGAATTATACTGTCTTCTTTAAATGTGTGCATAAATCACTCAGCCCAACACAGCTGTTTGTGTGGTAAATACAATGTATCCATCTGTGGTGTTCAGCTACTTCAATTCTTCTGTACATAACAGGACACTGGTAATGCCATGTTTGACGAAAGCGTTCACCAACGGCCAACTTCTCATGAATTGACTCTTTGTAGAGAGTGGTTGACTACCAAGCTAGGAGGCCAATATTTGTTTAGTTGGAGTACGAACAGAGGGAGGCAATTGTGCTTATTCGTATGGCTAAATCCAAGAGAAGTGTGTGAGTGATGACGACATCTAGGATTATTCTAATGCAGTCCCTCTTATGTGGAGAAGAGTCTCTTCCCATCCTTATTGTACAATCTTCATTAGCTCAGCTTTTGCAGAGAACGGCACTTTATTTTTAATTGAATAATCGCTATTTCATAAGCCTGGAGGTTATACAATGACAGAGGTTAGCTGGATATTCGGGAGACTCCCCGGGGAGTGTTCCCCTCAGAATTGCTGATACCAGGAGGATTCTTCTCACAGAGAAGAATGTAAAATATAAAACAAGAGCCGCATCAAGCCTAATTAAATCTTCACCCTTATTTGCATAGAACTGCGCTGAAGGCAGAGAACAGTTTTGCCAAAGCAATCCTGCACAGAAAACCCGAGCCTCTTCAATGCAGACAAGCGCTGGAAATAAATCAAATCAATACTGATGCAGTGGTGTATGTCTGTCTATGGTGCCAAAGCCATAGAGAAAGCCAGAAATTAGAAAATATGGGGACGTAGGGCGGGCCCCAGGTTTCATAGCGGGATGATTCATTTAGGACAAAACTGAGGGGATCCATATCTCCCTTTCTGAGAGGCGTTCAAAGACCCCCTAAACTAGACCTGCGACTCTCAAGGGTGGCACTGACATCTGTGTGATGTACTCTATGAAGTCAGCTCGTGTCTCCTCTTCCTCCTCATCCTCCACCTCCTCCTTGTCCTCCTCTACCTCTCACCTCCCTCTCTATGCCATTATCTGACAGCGAAGGGAGAACAGCCGAGCTAGATGTGTTACCAAGAACAAGCTCTACTGAGAAGTAGAATCCTGCTGCTGCTGCTGATGTGCACAGTGTGTTCTTAATAATTGATGGCCAGGAATGTTGCATCTGAGGAGAAAGGGAGTCTAGTTGTGATCAGAACCAGGTTGAGAGATCAATGTTTCCTCCTGCCACAATGAGTATCAAATGTGGCCAATCTCCAAACAGAGAATTAGTACAATAATTTCTCACCTTAAAATCTATGCAAACTTATTTTTGAATGAATAAGTCTTCAAATATTTGACCAATTTGCAGTTTCTACATAATCATTCCACTTCAGCGATAGTGACATGTAGGCATCACTATTCAAACCTACTTTGAGATGTAAACAACTGCCTCAACTTTATGTTACGTGTATTTTTCACTCAAGTCATATCTGATAATTACATGTCCAATACATTCATTTTTGTTTTAATCTCAATATCAAATCATTTATGGGTAAAAATTTACCTTACTGTGATAGTTTTCAATTTAAAATGGTTAGAAAGAAACAAAATAACTTCTTAGCAAAAGGTAATTTCGCAAGCAAGAATGTTGATATGATGGTCTGGGAGTGGTCTGAGTTGGGAGGGGAAAACTGAAAATGTGTTGTTATTGGCAGAGAGGTTTGGAACTCTCTTTCATATTGGTCTATTAACTAATTTATCACCTGGTGATTTCACCAATCAGGCCAAAACTCTATCCCACCAAAACAGACACAAAATCCCGGCAATCTTTTCAAACAGCTCTTACACTAAATGGGGAATATCATAATTTTCACAATTTCACAGCATTATTCCAACCTCACAGTGTGGAAATATAAAACACAAGAATATCATGTTTTTGACTGCACGGGGCCATTAATGACTTTCATTATCTGATTATTAATAATTCCATCAACACCTTATCCATGCAAAGAGTAATTATGACACAAGTCTTCATTTATGTGTCAAAATGATAAACAAAAATATTGAAGGCATTGCCAATGATCAATTATCTGAATGTTCAGATTGAGTTTGAGATAATGGATATGCTGTTAAATGTTGCCACTGCAAAGAATGTTATTTTTGAGAGATTGAGAGATTCTCAAGGGGTCTAATTAAAACCTAAACACAATTATAGAAATGTACAGGAAAGTGCAGTTTAAATATAAGTAGTGTGCTTAAATCCTCTTGGAACTCTAAACCTCTTGGAACTCTCAATTTCATTTTTGGATAAAAAAACGTTCTCGTTTTAAGCGCGATATTTTGTCAAGACAGGATGCTTGACTATGCATATAAGTGACAGCTTTGGATAGAAAACACTCTAAAGTTTCTAAAACTGCAAAGATATTGTCTGTGAGTGCCACAGAACTGATGCTACAGGCGAAACCAAGATGAAACTTCAAACAGGAAGTGCCCCAGATTTTGAAGGCGATGTGTTCCAATGACTCCTTCTATGGCTGTGAATGGGCCATGAATGAGCTTAGACTTTCTATTGTTTCCCCATAGTGTCGACAGCATTGAGACGTATTTGTAGGCATTTAATTGGAAGATTGACCATTTTACACTACATCTATCAGGTGGTCGCTTGGTGTCCTCCGTCGCAATTATTGCGTAATCTCCAGCTGCAGCATTTTTCCGTTTGTTTCTGAGTAGAAACCCAACTGCCACGAATTATTTATCATCGAATAGATATGTGAAAAACACTTTGAGGATTGATTCTAAACAGCGTTTGCCATGTTTCTGTCGATATTATGGAGTTAATTTGGTAAAAAGTTTGGCGTTGTAGAGACTGCATTTTCAGATTATTTTCTTAGCCAAACGTGATGAACAAAACGGAGCGATTTCTCCTACACAAATAATCATTTGCTATCTAACTGAGAGTCTCGTCATTGAAAACATCCGAAGTTCTTCAAAGGTAAATTATTTTATTTGAATGCTTTTCTTGTTTTTGTGAAAATGTTGCCTGCTGAATGCTAGCCTTAATGCTATGCTAGGCTATCAATACTCTTACACAAATGCTTGTGTAGCTATGGTTGAAAAGCATATTTTGAAAATCTGAGATGACAGTGTTGTTAACAAAAGGCTAAGCTTGTGCTTGAATATATTTCTTTCATTTCAGTTGCGATTTTCATGAATAGTTAACGTTGCGTTATGGTAATGATCTTGAGGCTATGATTACGCTCCCGGATACGGGTTTGATAGTCGCAAGAAGTTTTAATTTCCAAATGAATGCCTCGTAAATGTTAAATTTTTTGCCTTGAGATAGGTCCTCCCCTTTTTTGTTGGGTTCCGGGGTCCTCCCCCCCTAAAACAAAATATGTAAAAGCACTGAAATGCTTGGTTCTTGTTAAGTTTGTTCGATGAATTAGACCAAGGTGCAGCGTGGTAGGCGAACATCTTACTTTATTTCAAATGAACACCGAAAAACAACAAAACGAAGTTCTGCAGGCTACACAGCACCTATACAAAATCAAGATTCCATAAACTAAAGGTGGAAAAAAGGCTGCCTAAGTATGATCCCCAATCAGAGACAACAATAGACAGCTGCCTCTGATTGGGAACAATTCCCGGCCAACAAAGAAATAGAAAAACTAGAATGCCCACCCAAATCACACCCCGACCTAACCAAATAGAGAAATAAAAAGGCTCTCTAAGGTCAGGGCGTGACAGTTCTGGTGACTTTTGAAAAGGAAAAAAAATGTAATAAACCATCTAAAATATAATTTACACCCCATAAATGAGCTCAGTAACATATTGGTAAAATGGTTATAGTATACTGGATGCAATTTAAGGTTGAATGCTGCAGCTATCTAAAGAAACACAACAGAGACCTTATTTATGAAATAAATACGTTTATCTTGACAAAATGAACAGAGGAACATTTGACTGAACATGAATTAGAGCCCACTCATTCATGTTCATCACAAAAAGAGAGCATTGGAAATCTCTTTCCAGGTTCTGATAAAAACCTAGTTCTGACATAGTTTACAGTCTTTGTCAGAGCACTTTATTCTTCTGGGCTTTTGGAAAAAGATTTTCAAAGCTCTCCTGTAATTGAGCTCCTTGATGGGGGGGGGGCGTTGATGGAGAGCCGCATGCAGGTGGCTAGATGCTCTCCCTGCAGTCTGTTCCTCAAGTCTGTTTTGACCTGAAGTAACAGAAAGTATAATAATAGAAGGGAGAGGGACAAAGAGGATCTACTTTCACATTTAATTGTTCTTACTCGTTTCATTGCAGAGAAGTCCCTCTCACAATTAACGGAAGACAATGGTATGGTCAGTGTGATTGCTGCCAGCTGGCTAAGGCAGGGGAAGACTGCCCCCATCAAACAGCGAGGGCTGGTCTAAAATACCCCGCACATTGACTCTGTACCAGTACCCCCTGTATATAGACTCGCTGTTGTTATTTTACTGCTGCTCTTTAATTATTGGTTACTTATATTTATTTTCAATGTAAGGTTGTATACCTGTTGTATTCGGCGCATGTGACAAATAACATTTTATTTTTATTTTAACAGAGTGGTAGTTCAACAGGAAAAAGGGTTGAGCAACACTGGCCTAAAATGTTATTTTCAAAAGATTGTCACACTCATGCCATACCTTGAATGCCTCAGCTAGCACATGTTGCTTGTAAGAGTGCCACTCTTGCAGCACAGCAGCCTCTGGCGCTTGCAAAAAATGCCTGGAGAGGGGGGTCAGGTTAAAGGTGTTCATCATCTTACTAGAGAACGCTACCTGAGGTCCCAACACACTGAAGGCCCCCAGAATCTCCAGGTGTTGGAACCTCCAGTCTCGGCTGTCCTGGTGGCCAACAAGACTTAATTACAACAACAACAAACAAAAAAATAAGCCATTAATAGCTATTTGTTTTAGTTTATCCAACACACATGATGTAACATTGGTTTCATCACAGCATTTGAAAACATGTTTTTTTACCTCCTCTCTGAACCGAGCCCAGAACTGCTCCCTGGTCTTCTCCACCTGCCCCCCCCCCCCCACACACACACACACACACACACACTCCTCC
This sequence comes from Oncorhynchus mykiss, assembly GCF_057628025.1. Lineage (NCBI taxonomy): Eukaryota > Metazoa > Chordata > Actinopteri > Salmoniformes > Salmonidae > Oncorhynchus > Oncorhynchus mykiss. The sequence continues at coordinate 47,393,327 of NC_143032.1, forward strand.
CCCCCTCCTCCTCCCTTGACTAACCATGTGGCATATTATATAGGCACGGCTTCAGTCTGTCAATTTTAAGCCACTTTGGGTCTCATCCGGATTTCCGGTGGTGCGCACTTGGCCTTTTATCTATTCCTCTTTCTTCTCCTTCTCTCAGCTCTCCTCTCTCTTTTTCTCCTTCCATCTCCCCTCCTGGCTTTCCTCTCCTCTGCTCCATTCTGTCCCTCCTGCATCCCTACCTCACTCCCGAGATTCTGCCTCTTCTCTGTCTAGTAAAGTAAGCCATACACTTGTTATGAAACGATAGCTTAAGCTTTTAAAAAGTTAGCTTACTAAAGAAAGTTTTGTTTAATTCAGGCTGATTTTAAGGTAACATTACCTGACACTCTTGTCCCTGCCTTCCCTTTCTCTTTTGCTGCTGTGTCTGGAAATATTTCAATAAACTCATCTGAGAAAAGAAAAAAAATCAAATCAAAGACTGATGAATGTAGCTATTTTGCTTGCACTTACAGTTCCAAACAAACTAGCTAGCTAACTTGCTTGACTAGTAACGTCAGATAACTATGTTTCTATCATCAACATACTTGTGGGTATTGGATAGCTAAATGCCGATACAATTGTGGCAACAATATTATAGATCTAAATTATGTTAGTAGAATTTTTAGGTTATAGCTAGCTTATGTAGTTAACTAGTTGGCAAGCTAACGTTAGTCAAACAAACAAGCTAGCATACCTTTCTTGCATTTCCTCAGGCAGGAGCACTCTGAGGTGATTCAAGTTAATTGTTTTTTGCGCTGCAGAGCATCTGTATCGAGCACTGGTCACTTGCACACCGGTCACTGGCACACTGTGTTTCTTGAGTTGCAGGCTGCCTACCACAGCTCACAGAGCTAAATAACCTTCAGAACTGGGTTGATCCAAGACAGATGATCTATTACCAAGAAAAGTGAATGTGATTTACAGAACTTTATTGAAACTCTGTTTGGTAGAAATAGGATGTTTATTTTGGTGTAGCGGCAATGATTCTGCCATGGCAGAGCGCCACACTTAAATGAATGCAGAGGAAACACTGCCTTGCAGTCCATACCACAATGAATTGAAGATGTTCTGGAAGCACAGCCGCGAGCTGCCCAGTGACATAAGCCTACCAGATGAGCTAAATTACTTCTATGCTCGCTTCGAGGCAAGCAACACTGAAGCATGCATGAGAGCATCAGCTGTTCCGGATGACTGTGTGATCACGCTCTCTGTAGCCGATGTGAGTAAGACCTTTAAGCAGGTCAACATTCACAAGGCCACGGGGCCGGATGAATAACCAGGACGTGTACTCCGAGCATGCGCTGACCAACTGGCAAGTGTCTTCACTGACATTTTCAACCTGCCCATTACTCAGTCTGTAATACCAACATGTTTCAAGCAGTCCACCATAGTCCATGTGCCCAAGAACACTAAGGTAATCTGCCTAAATGACTATCGACACGTAGCACTCAAGGGGCCCCTCAGGGGTGTGTGCTAAGTCCCCTCCTGTACTCCCTGTTCACCCATGACTGCATGGCCAGGCACGACTCCAACACCATCATTAAGTGTTGCCCGACGACACAACAATGGTAGGCCTTATCACCGACAACAATGAGCGGCATTGGGGTGGCAGGGTAGCCTAGTGGTTAGAGGGTTGGACTAGTAACCGGAAGGTTGCAAGTTCAAACCCCCGAGCTGACTAGGTACAAATCTGTCGTTCTGCCCCTGAACAGGCAGTTAACCCACTGTTCCTAGGCCGTCATTGAAAATAAGAATTTGTTCTTAACTGACTTGTCTAGTTAAATAAAGGTAAAATAAAAAATGAGATGGCCTATATGGAGGAGGTCAGAGACCTGGACGTGTGGTGCCAGGATAACAACCTTTCCCTCAACGTGATCAAGACACGTTGAATACAGAAAAAAAAGGACAGAGCACACCCCCATTCTCATTGATGGGGCTGTAGTTGAGCAGGTTGAGAGCTTCAAGTTCCTTGGTGTCCACATCATCAACATACTATCATGGTCCAAACACACAACACAACAACGCCTATTCCCTCTCAGGAGACTGAAAATATTTGGTGTGTGTTCTCAGATCATCAAAACGTTCTACAGCTGCACCATCACTGCCTGTTATGGCAACTGCTCAGCCTTCGACCGCAAGGCACTACAGAGGGTAGTACGTACAGCCCAGTACATCACTGGGGACAAGCTTCCTGCCATCCAGGACCTCTATACCAGGTGGTGTCAGAGGCCCTGAAATGTGTCAAAGACTCCAGCCACATTAGACATAGAGTGTTCTCTCTGCTACAGCACGGCAAGCTGTACCGGAGCACCAAGTCTAGATCCAAAAGGCTTCTTAACACCTTCTACCCACAAGCAATAAGACTCAAGAACAGCTAATCAAATGGCTACCCAGACTATTTGCATCTATGTTTTACTTAACACTTAACACTGCATTGTTGGTTTCAGAGCTTGTAAGTAAGCATTTCCCTGTTGTATTCGGCGCATGTGACAAATACAATTTGATTAGATTTTACGGCAAATGGTGGGGGGGCTGCAACTCAATATTAGTAAGGTTTTCTTAATGTTTTGTACCGCTCAGTGTATACAGACAGTCTCACATCATTGCCTGCGTTTGTGCATCATGCATGTAGTCTAAGATATCCTTGAGCTCCACAGTTTCACATGTCCAGTCATCCTTTAGCTTATCATTCAATAAGGATTTCAATTTTGTTTGATGAAATAGGCAGTGAATTCAGCACATGTTTAAAGGCACAAACAACAGAGTGTATTTGCCCAAAATTAAGACAACGTATTCCAGAATAGGAAGCTGTTTGCCTGCGGTGTTGTTCTCCTGTTCTCTGTTTCTTGTGATCTGCAGGCTCGGGAGAATGTCAGTCTCTGAAAAATGCTCCCTGCAGAGGGATTATCAGGCAGTAGCAGCGATCAATGCCTAAAAAGGCATGAGTATCAAAGAGGGTTTGTGTTGACAACACTGACAGCCACACAAGTTCACCCTGAAAGGACATTGAAGGCTGTGCTGGTTCATTTACTGTAGTTACTGGGTTATCTGTGGGTGTCTTAAAAATACAGTGAATGTATTTGGAATATGTCAAATTCTCGAGTCCATTGGTCCCCAAAATTGTTATAGTCCCGTACCCATTCAAACATTCAACCTCCAGCTGCGTACCCCTCTAGCACCAGGATCAGCGCACTCTCAAATGTTTTTCAAACTTTATTTGTCACATGCGCCAAATACAACACATGTAGACGTTACTGTGAAATGCTTACTTACAAGCCCTTAACCAACAGTGCAGTTCAAGAAGAGTTAAGAAAATATTAACCAAATTAACTAAAGTAAAAAATAAAAAGTAACATAATAACATAACAATAACAAGTCTATATACAGGGGGTACAGGTACGGAGTCAGTGTGCGAGGGAACAGGTTAGTTGATGTAATTTCTACATGTAGGTAGGGGTGAAGTGACTATACATAGATAATAAACATTGAGAAGCAGCAGTGTATAAAACAAATGGAGGGGAGGGGTCAATGTAATAGTCCAGTGGCCATTTGATTAATTGTTCAGCAGTCTTATGGCTTGGGGGTAAAAGCTGTTGAGGAGCCTTTTGATCGAATGAGAAGGGTGTGCTTGAAAGGATGCACATAACTCTGCAATGTTGGGTTGTATTGGAGAGAGTCTCAGTCTTAGATAATTTTCCAAACACAGTTAGTGCCTGTAGGATACTTTATGTGCAGCTCTATCCAGAAATCTGGCAGTGGCTTCTGATTAAATTCAATTTTCATAGAACCTCGTTGCAATTTTGATTACGCTCTGTAAGTTGACTGGAGGCAGGGCATGAAAGGGATAACGAATCCAGTTGTTTGTATCATCCATTTCGGGATAGTACCTGCATAATTACACACCCAGCTTACTCAGGTGCTTCGCTATATCACAGTTGACATTGTCCGTAAACTTGAGTTCATTTGCAAGCAAAAAATCACACAATGATGGAAATAACTTGTTAATGTAGACAGAGAAGAGCTCCAACTTCCTAATCATAGCCTCAATTTTGTCCCGCACATTGAATATAGTTGCGGAGAGTCCCTATAATCCTAGATTACGATCATTTAGGCGAGAAAAAACATCACCCAGATAGTCATGTGAGAAACTCGACATCATGCAAACTGTCAGACAAGTGAAAATTATGGCCAGTAAAGAGAACTTTAAGCTCGTCTCTCAATTCAAAAAAACGTGTCAATACTTTGCCCCTTGATAACAAGCACACTTCTAGTATGTTGTAAAAAGTGTTACATGGTTGCTGCCCATAGCATTGCAAAATGCAGAAAATACACAAGAGTTCAGGGGCCTTGCTTTAACAAAGTTAAACCATTTTCACTGAGTGTGCAAAACGTCTTTCAAGCTGTCAAGCTTTCCGTTGGCAGCAAGAGCCTCTCAGTGGATGCTTCCGTATACCCAAGTGGCGTCGGAAGCAACTGCTTGCACTCGTGTTCCACTCCACTATGTCTCCCTGTCATGGCTTTTGCGCCATCAGTACAGATACCAACACATCTTGACCACCAAAGTCCATTTGATGTCACAAAGCTGTCCAGTACTTAAAAAATATCCTCTCCTGTTGTCGTGGTTTCCAATCGTTTGCAGAAGAGGATGTCTTCCTTAATTGACCCCCCATAAAAGTAATGGACATATAACAGGAGCTGTGCCAGGCCCGCCACATCTTTTGACTCGTCGAGCTGTAATGCATAGAATTCACTGGCTTGTATGCGAAGCAGTAATTGTTTCAAAACATCTCCTGCCATGTCACTGATGTGTTGTGAAACAGTGTTGTTTGATGAAGGCATTGTCTGTATAGTTTTTCTGGTCTTGTACCCCAACATTGACAAAGCCATATCCGCGGCTGCAGGAAGAATTAAGTCCTCCACAATAGTATGGGGCTTGCCTGTCCTAGCCACTTGGTAGCTCACCATATAAGACTCTTCTAGCCCCTTCTTCTTAATGGTATCTATTGCTTTTATACATGTCTTACTACTCGATAGTCATCTTAATGCTCGCTCCAAAAACTCAAATAGCCGGCTACACAGGCGAGAAAAAAAACATCACCCAAAGGTATAGCCCCGTTGGAAAATCGAAATGGACTGTTTGAAAATCTGAATTATCTTTTTATTTGGCGTACCCCCGACAGGATTGCCCCAGTTTGGGAATAGCCGCTCTAGTCCATATTGTCACGAACCGGCTCAAAGCCCGTAACAAAAGGGAGACAACGTGGAGGTAAGGAGTAACAAAATGTATATTTATTAAATAAAGCAACTAAGGAAAATATACAATGGTGTGTGTAATCAGTAATCAGTAGTGTAAGTGAGTGTTTTGCATGCATGAATGTGATAATGCAGGGTGTTGAAAGGTGCCAAAGCAAACAACAAAAAGGCCACCAAGAAACACAACAAAATCTAGAAAGGTGTCTGCATGGAGAGAGTCTCTTCCATGAATGTGGAAGAGGTCTATTTATCTTGGGACACACCTGGGCCAGGTGTTTCCCATGTAGCTGATGCCCCTCCCAGCTCCGCCCACCGGCATCCTAATAAGGAAACAAGAACAAAGAGAGAATACGTCAGACAGAGTGGGAGGGTCGTCACAATATTCTTTCAGGGGCAAAACTAGTACATAGGATTTCATATTAGAGATGATGCCATGATAACATGTACAGCTCCAGCTTGTGGGTGGGTCCCATAGTTGAGAGTCGTAAAAGTAACTCATATACATAACCAAAAGTATGTGGACACCTGCTCATCGAACATCTTATTCCAGAATCATGAGCACTGATATGAAGTTGGTCCACCCTTTGCTGCCTCTACTCTTCTGGGAATGTTTTCCACTAGATGTTGGAACATGGCTGTGTGAACTTGCTTCCATTCAGCCACAAGAGCATTAGTGAGGTTCGGCACTGATGTTGGATTAGACCTGGCTTCCAGTAGGTGTTCCAATTCATCCCAAAGGTGTTCGATGGGGTTGAGGTCAGGGCTCTGTGCAGGCCAGTCAAGTTCTTCCACACCGATCTCGAAAAACCATTTCTGTATGGACCTCGCTTTGTGCAAGGGGGCATGGTCATGCTGAAACAAGAAAGGGCCTTCCCCAAACTGTTGCCACAAAGTTGGAAGCACAAAATCATCTAGAATGCAATTTTACGCTGAAGCATTAAGATTTCTCATCACTGGAACTAAGGGGCCTAGCCCAAACCATGAAAAACAGCCCCAGAACCTTATTTCTCCTCCACCAAACCTTTCAGTTGGCACTATGCGGTGGGACAGGTAGCAATCTCCTGGTATATGACAAACCCAGATTCATCCGTCGGACTGCCAGATGGTGAAGCGTGATTCATCACTCTAGAGAATGCAATTCCATTCCTCCAGAGTCGAATGGCGCCGGTCTTTACACCACTCCAGCCAACACTTGGCATTGCGTATGGTGAACTTAAGCTTGTGTGCAGCTGCCCGGCCATGGAAACCCATTTCATGAAGCTCCCGGCGAACAGTTATTGTACTGACGTTGCTTCCAGAGGCAGTATGGAACTCGGTAGTTAGTGCTGCAACCGCGAAAGACAGACAATTTTTACACGCTATGAGCTTCAGCACTCGGCAGTTCCGTTCTGTGAGCTTGTGTGGCCTACCACTTCTCGGCTGAGTCGTTGTTGCTCCTAGACGCTTCCACTTCACAATAACAGCACTTACAGTTGACCGGGGCAGCTATACTGTAGCAGGGCAGAAATTTGACAAACTGACTCGTTGGAAAGGTGGCACCCTATGACGGTGCCACGTTGAAACTCACTGAGCTCTTCAGTACAGGCCATTCTACTACCAATGTTTGTCTATGGAATTTGCATGGCTCTGTGCTCGATTTTATACACTTGTCAGTCACATTTCTCTATGAACTTAAGTGACTTTTCCTCATTTAGGGTCATGACACCTAACTTCAAAATGTGGGAACACTGATGTGTTGTGGTATGTGTGTGTAGATTTTGTATACAAACATAATGTTATGAGTCATTTTGACCCGGAGGCTTTAATGTGTATAGATATTTGCACAGGTCCAAAATTAACAAGTGTATTTGATGTATTTTGTTCTGACTCGTTCTGGTTGCACTTTTATTATTATGTTTGGGTGAAAAGGAGCTTTCCCAAGCTTCTCCTTCTCAGTGCTTCTCTGACACAGACACTCAAAAATGAGCTCCAAACAGAAAATGCTTGTTTGTGAGAAAGGAAACATTTCTAACAAAATGTTCTTAAATATAGAGTTTTTGAAATCAAATGTTCTTGTATTTCTTCTTTCTGAAAGGTCTGACAAGACAAAATAACGTTTTGAGTGTGTTTAAACTGTGCTGGTCAATCTGACTTTACTGACTGTGGACTTTAATGCAGGCAAACTTAAATGTGTTTTACCTCATTTCTACCAGCATGTCACATGTGCAACCGAAGGGAAAAAAATCTAGACCACCTTTGCACCACACACAGAGATGCAAACAAAGCTCTCCCTCACTATCCATTTGGAAAATCTGACCATAATTGTATCCTCCTGATTCCTGCTTACAAGCAGGCATAGAGGAGTATACCACCTCAGTCATTGGCTTCATCAATAATTGCGTCGACAACGTCGTCCCCACAGTGACCGTACGTACATAGCCCAACCAGAAGCCATGGTTTACAGGCAACATCCGCATCGAGCTAAAGGCAGGAGCTGCCACTTTCAAGGAGCAGGAGACTAATCTGGATGCTTATAAGAAATCCCGCTACCCCCTCAGACGAACCATGACTTTTATGCTCGCTTCAAGGCAAGCAACACTGAAGCATGCATGAGAGAACAAGCTGTTCCGGACGACTGTGCAATAACGCTCTCGGTAGCCGATGTGAGGAAGACCTTTAAACAGGTCAACATTCACAAAGCCGTGCGGCCAGACAGATTAGCAGGACGTGTACTCAATGCATGAGTGGACCAACTGGCAAGTGTCTTCACTGACCTTTTCAACTGACCTTTTCAACCTCTCCTTGACCGAGTCTGTAATACCTACATGTTTCAAGCAGGCCACCAATAGCATAATCTCGGATATCCTAGACCCACTCCAATTTGCATACCGCCCCAACAGATCCACAGATGACGCAATCTCAATCACACTCCACACTGCCCTTTCCCACCCGGACAAAAGGAATATCTATGTGAGAATACTGTTCATTGACTACTGCTCAGCGTTCAACACCATAGTGCCCACAAAGCTCATCTCTAAACGTAGAACCCTGGGACTAAACACCTCCCTCTGCAACTGGATCCTGGACTTCCTGACGGGCCACACCCAGGTGGTAAGGTTAGGCAACAACACACCTGCCACACTCATCCTCAACACTGGGGCCCCTCAGGGGTGTGTGCCAAGTCCCCTCTTGTACTCCCTGTTCACCTACAACTGCATGGCCAAACACGACTCCAACACCATCATTAGGTTTGCCGACGACACAAAAGTGGTTGGCCTGATCACCGACAACAATGAGACAACCTATGGAGAGGTCAGAGAACTGGCAGTGTGGTGCCAGGACAACAACCTCTCCTTCAATGTGTGGAAGACAAAGGAGCTGATCGTGAACTACAGGAAAAGGCGGGCCGAACAGGCCACCATTAACATTGACAAGGCTGCAGTTGAGCGGGTCGAGAGTTTCAATTTCTTTGGTGTCCACATCACCAACAAACTAGCATGGTCCAAACACACCAAGACAGTCGTGAAGAAGGCACAACAAAACCTTTTCCCCCTCAGAAGACTGAAAAGATTTGGCATGGGTCCCAAGATCCTCAAAAAGTTATACCGCTGTACCATTGAGAGCATAATGACCGGTTGCATCACCGCCTGGTATGGCAACTGCTCAGCATCTGACCGTAAGGCTCTACAGAGGGTAGTGCGTACGGCCCAGTACATCACTGGGGCCAAGCTTCCTGCCATCCAGGACTTATAAACTAGGTCGTGTTAAAGGGAAACCCAAAAAATTGTCAAAGACTCCAGTCATCCAAGCAGTACCGGAGCGCACAGCAAGCGGTACTCGGAGCGCCTAGTCTAGGACCAAAAGTCTCCTCAATAGCTTCTACCCCCAAGCCATAAGACTGCTGAACAATTAATCAAATGGCCACCCGTACTATTTACATTCCCCCCCTCCCCATTAGTTTATTACACTGCTGCCACTCGCTGTTTATTATCTATGCATTGTCCCTTTACCCCTACCTGCAAATTATCTCGACTAACCTGTAGCCCCGCACATCGACTCTGTAGCGGTACCTCCTGTATATAGCCCCATTATTTTTTATTTTATTGTGTTACTTTTTATTATTTTTTACTTTAGTTTATTTGGTAAATATTTTCTTAACTCTTTCTTGAACTGCATTGTTGGTTAAGGGCTTGTAAGTAATCATTTCAACACCTGTTGTATTCGGCGCATGTGACAAAGAACACCAATAAGAAGAATTGACTTGCTTGGGCCAAGAAACAAGAGCAATGGACATTGGTCTGATGAGTCTAAATTTGAGATAATGTTTCCAACCGCCGTCTCTTTGAGAGACACATAGGTAAACGGATGATCTCCACATGTGGTTACCACCATGAAGCATGGAAGAGGAGGTGTGATGGTGCAACAGTATCTTCTAAATCAAAGAGGAATAGGTGAAGCATGAATATGTTGGCTACATGAATAAAGATTTAGTGTAGCCAAAGCTTATAGGTTCCCCTGGGAAACACAGAACATCACTTTGGTTCCTTTCCATTTCCATGATTCCAAAAGTTCACCCAAGTGTTTTGATCTAAATCACAATTGCAACATTTGGTTAAAAATAAAGCCTAGTATTTTTGCCCATATCGTGGCAGTGTGGAAATGATCTCAAATTAGTGCAAGAAATGCAGAAATGGATGGAAATGCTGAAAATTATTTTAGGTTAAAGTTGAATTGAACAGTATAAAACAGTCCAAATGGAGAAAGACCCATTGAAATAATTTTGAATATATGTGTTGCCACCTTAGGGTCACGCACTACTCATAAAGCAAATGTAGAACTTTTATTAATCAAAAACATCAAATACCGTAAAAAAGAAAAGAAAAACCATGATATGATATTTTGGCCATATCGCCCAGCCCCTGTGGCTACTTGGAAGAATCTAAAATATATTTTGATATGTATAACACTTTTTTGGTTCCTTCAATGTAGAAAATAGTAAAAAGGAAGAAAAACCCTTGTCCAAACTTTTGACTGGTACTGTATAGTATATCTCATTCTATCGATACAGGTGTATGAGTGGGCACACCGTTGTATCTGTGGGTGCCATTGTCGAGACTGTAATGACGACCTTCCAGTGTAAATAGCCCATCTATTTGCTGTAAAAATGTATCCATTAAACAACACTGTTTATGCCTGATTATGTACTATGGCGATGTGCCGGCTGCTGGGAGGAGCCTATCAAGCGGAACCCGCTGTTTGAACTGTGTCTCTCTGCACCAGGAGGGGGGCAGGTTAGGGTGTAGCGCGATTACTTGGTGTCGTTCTCCATGCCCAGTCACACTGTTGTATTAAGGTCATTCTCGAGTGCTGAACCTTTTGGAGTTTAACTTAATCTAAAATCGATTTAGACACTCCTCCAGCAGCCCTGAAGTGAATTGGTCAATCACTGTGCTAGCAATGTGTTCCAAGAAGTCTGTGTGAAAACATTAGCTATTTCCAAAAAAAATGTGAGACCATCATACCATAGCACAGCAAGGACAGTGTAAATACAGAGCATTATCGGTAATTCTGTGATTAATGTTAATCGTGACTTTCTCCTAAATGTTATCCTCACTGGCTGTCTGTCTAATGATCCTATAGCATCTGCTAAGCATTTCAAACAGCAAGAAGCAGTCAGTAAAAACTAATGTGGCCACCTGCAGTGGGAGATTCACTTTTAGGAACCATACGAGGTATTCCACAACTGTCGACAACAGTTGTAGAAAGGCAGCATGCTTGGCTTAGCAGCGGCAAAAACTCTCGGCCTATTGATTTTCTGTCCTGGTGGTACAGCACATACACCAGTCTATGGCCTACAAAGAGAATTCATATGAGGCAGAGCACAGTAGTTCCTTACCAAGAACCCATATACAGCACTTGCAGAGAAAGAGGGGGGGGTGGTGGTGTAAAGCCTCATCTCTCTTTTCTGCTTGGAATAAGGTCCCCCTGGAGCTATTGATCCAAGAGTGCGTTGCCCCTCTACAGCACCCTTGCCTCTGGCTGTCAGATGCCTTGTCTTCAACTATCGCTGCCCACGATGGCTGACAGCAAGACTGGGATCCCAGGGGGACAATTTAGCAAACTAATGGTTAACTCTATGAAAGTTTAGTCCAAAACACCCAAAAAGTTGGTTACTGTGCCTTGTAATGGTTCAATGATGGAAAGTTATGTAAGTGCTTCATTTTTCCAAACCTAGTTCTACCATTGCATGAAGATGAACACAATGTAAGCATGAGCTGACAATAATTGAAAATTCTAACAGTGTAATTAATACATTTCACATATGCTTTAGCAAAAATAATTATTTGGTTGTGTTTATGTAGGCCTTGGGTAACATTAGAATACCATTGTTTTTTTATTTCAAATAACAATAGCATTTTCATTCGTTTTTATGTTACTGTAGGGTATACTAAAAACAAAGAAACACAAGAAACACCTCAATTCAAGTGTTCAATCAGTTTTATTCGTGGAGTGCCTTTGTTACAACTATGAAACAGAAAGCATATGTGTTGGAACACAGTAACAGCTTCTTTTTATAATAACAAAATAAAATAAGTACCCCAACCACCAAGACGCACAGCCAGCAAGACGCACGATCAGCAAGATGTGCGGTCAAATTATGAAAACATCAGTAGCCTAAACAGTAATATAAGCACAAAGTGCCCTTGATAAATAGCAAAAATCGTCACAAAAGCAATAATGGCATTAATATAGGAATATAGGCAATTATTGTCAGCTCGTGCCTACATCGTGTTCATCTTCACACAATGGCATCAGTTGGATTTAATTTAGCTGTTATCCCTTATCCTAACAGTTGACACAAATCTTCGTAACTTTCACTTGCTTGACACACTTTGATATACCTTTGCTTGGTTGTACTGCTTAAATCTACAGTTCTCTCTCTATTGTTGTCTTGTCGTTCAACAGCACCTTTGTGGAGTACAACAGCTGTGCAGGTGGCTTATTTTGCGCAGGGGGAGGGAGGGAGGGGGGGAGGGAGCGACTCACTTTGTTCATGGTGCCGACTGGCTTGTTATTTGCAAGCAACTTGTTCGCCAATGACAGTGAAGTGAAGAAATTGTCCATGGTGACATTTCACCCTTTGCCATCATAAGGTTCCACAAGCCTCATCACTACATTCTCCAACACTTGCTCAACTGCTGCTCGACTTGGATCCTTTCCCAGATATTGAAAGTCGTTCAGCATGTACAATTACGCCCGCTCTCACAGTGTAGCCCACTCCAAGTAGGCCAGATCAGACGGATAAGACTGTTTGGATTCGGAGGACTGATAGAGTACCTACCATTTGGAGATTATAATTAGAACAGATCAATACAAGGGAATGGCCCACCCTGTTCTTCAATTGGTAAATTACATTATCATGCATCGTTAGCTTCCCCTCGCTCATTAACTCACCAATTCACCCTCTTTCTCCCTCCCCATCATACTTCATTTATTTTATCTGTTGTGATATGTGTGGAATTAGTTTCGATATAGTTTAGGTTCAGTTTCGAGGCAATTATCGGGATGATTATCAGCTGGGCACTGCACATTCAACTGTCAGGAGAAGGAGAGGCAATGGGGAAAACCATTCAAAAATGACGTGCCCTCCTAAAACTGGTTATAACTCCAGTTTTGTTTGTAATATTAAGATACACCGACAGCGTGTTAAATAGATGTATTAACGGAAAGTCAAGAACGGACAGGGCATGATTTCAAAAAGGACAGAGTAATAATGTTTTTAAATACATGAACTTTATCGGTTCTAGTGTTAATCACAGCTGTTCAATTCAGATCATGACTAGCCTCTCCTCTGTCTTCAAACTCAGGTTTGAAGAGGATGCATGCCCTGACCACCCAAGCCAACTACGAGCTGCGCATTGACCTGGAGGACTTTGAGAACAGCACAGCCTTCGCCCAGTATGGAGCCTTTGGAGTGGGACTGTTCTCCGTTGACCCGGATGACGATGGATACCCGCTGACTATTGCTGATTACTCAGGCACTGCAGGTACTGCAATATCCAACTGTACTGTAGCCATTTATTATGGCTCATACACATTTGTTTCATAGACTTCATAAATGCCCCTTAAAGCATTTATAAATTGTACTGATCTTCCTATTGGTCAATGCCCCCCTCTCAGGGAAGAAATACAATTTCTTAACATCCAATATCAGGAAAATCCAATTCAGACATCTGTTCACCAGTATGAGAGTCTTTCTCTGGCTGTTGTTTGTTCTACATCAGCTGTAGATCATGAGCAGCAGCATCCAGGCAATGTGTGTGTGATTCTCCACGGTTCAGCTCTTCTGTCGCGGAGGGCTCTTTTGGACATTAATTGGGTCCCTCCACTCCGTTAGTCTCAGGTTCCCCCTTCCTCAGCCCCTCACTCATGGTTGGGCCCAGCTGGACAAAATCATGACCTTCCAGGGCTGCTGGAAAGGGCAGGGATGATGAAGCTGTGGGATGTCTCTGTGGCCACGGCAAAAAAAGCAGGCCATTAGGTTATTACGGCCTGACATAAACAAACAGTCGGCTTCCACTTGATTTAATTAGTGAGGTTGTCTTTAAACGTCTGCTGCCAGGGATTCATGCAACATTGATTCCCAATCTTATCAATTAAAGTTGACTTTTCATCCTCTCTTGTTGTTTTTGTTCAGACGAATTGAGGCTCCGGGATTAAAAAAATAAGTTTGTTTAAAGGCCCAGTGCAGTCAAAATTGTGATTTCCTGTGTTTTATATACACTGAGTGTACAAAACATTAATGACACCTACTCTTTCCATGACATAGACTGACCATGTTAATACAGGTGAAAGCTATGATCCCTTATTGATGTCACTTGTTAAATCCACTTCAATCAGTATAGATGAAGGGGAGGAGAGGTTAGAGAATGATTTTAAGCCCTGAGACAATTGAGACATGGATTGTGTATGTGTGCCATTCAGACTGTGAATGGGCAAGACAAAATTCTTAAGTGCCTTTGAAAGGGGTACAGCATAGGTGCAACGGTTTGTGTCAAGAACTGCAACTCTGCTGTGTTTTTCATGCACAACAGTTCCCCATGTGTATCAATAATGTTCCACCACCCAAAGGACATCCACCCAGTTTACCCAACTGTGAAAAGCATTGGAGTCAACATGGGCCAGCATCCCTGTGGAACGCTTTCGACACCTTATAGAGTCCATGCCCCAATTAATTTTCAGGGCAAAAGTGGGGGGAGCAACTCAATATTAGGAAGGTGTGCTTAATGTTTGTACACTCAGTTTATATTTCCATCCTATAAGCTTGGAATAATACTGTCAAATTGTGAAAATGGTGACAATGCCCTTTTAGTGTAAGAGCTGTTTGAAAATACTTTTTTTGTTGGGATAGAGTTTTGGCCTGCCTCACCAGGCAGTAAATTACTTAATATACCAATAAGAAAGAAAGAGAGTTTCAAACCTCTCTACCAAAAATAACTAGTTTTCAATTTTCTCCTCCCCACTCCTAGACAGTTCTAGCTAAAATTATTGCTTGAGAAGTTGCTAAGAAGCTTCACTACATTACCAAAAGTATGTGGACACCTGCTCGTCGAACATCTCATTCCAAAATCATGGGCATTAATGTCCCCCCCTTTACTGCTATAACAGCCTCCACTCTTCTGGGAAGGCTTTCCAATAGATGTTGGAACATTGCTGCAGGGAATTGCTTCCATTCAGCCACAAGAGCATTAGTGAGGTTGGGCAGTGATGTTGGCCGATTAGGCCTGTCTCACAGTCGGCGTTCCAATTCATCCCAAAGGTATTCGATGGGGTTGAGGTCATGGCTCTGTGCAGGTCAATCAAGTTCTTCCAAATCGATCTTGACAAACCTTTTTGTATGGACCTCGCTTTGTGCATGGGGGCATTGTCATACTGAAACAGGAAAGGACCTTCCCCAAACTGTTGCCACAAAGTTGGAAGAACAGAATCGTCAAGAATGTCATTGTATTCTGTAGCATTAACATGTCCCTTCACTGGAACTAAGGGGCCTACCCCGAACCATGAAAAACAGACTATTATTCCTCCTCCCAACCAAATTTTACAGTTGGCAATATGCATTCGGACAGGTAGGGTTCTCCTGGCACCCACCAAAAACCAGATTCGTCCATCGGAATGCCAGATGGTGAAGTGTGATTCATCACTCCAGAGAGCACGTTTCCACTGCTCCAGAGTCCAATGACGGCAAGCTTTACACCACTCCAGCCGACACTTGGCATTGCGCATGGTGATCTTAGGCTTGTGTGCGGCTGCTCGGCCATGGAAACCCATTTAATGAAGCTCCCGACAAACAGTTATTGTGTGGACATTGCTTCCAGTGGCAGTTTGGAACTCGGTAGTGATATTTCCACACTATGCACTTCAGCACTCGGCAGTCCAGTTTTGTGAGCTTGTGTGGCTGAGCCGTTGTTTCTCCTAGATGTTTCCACTTCAAAATAATAGCACTTACAGTTGACCAGGGCAGCTCTAGCTCTTCAGTAAAGCCATTCTACTGCCAATGTTTGTCTATGGAGATTGCATGGCTGTGAGATTGCATGGCTGCGCATGGCTCAATGTTATACACCTGTCAGCAACGGGTGTGGCTGAAACAACCGAATCCACTCATTTGAAGGGGTGTCCACAGACTTTTGTACATGTAGTGTTTTTTTTGTTTTTTTACCATTTTAATTGAAAACAATCACAGTAATGTACTTAATTGTTACCCAGAAATGTTTTGATATTGATATTTTAGAAAACGGCAGCATTGGACCTTAATAAAATGTTACTCTGCAGCAGCACTGTTTTGACTTCAGCACAGTCCTGAGTGTGCTTTCAATACCTGGATTTAAATGATTTGTTCTTCATATATTTGGTTTCAGTTAAGTGACATTTGGGAGGAACAGTTTGAGATGTGACAGTCAAAACCAATGATAACGGATATGTTCACAGATTGACTAAGACATGACTTGTATTTCTTTCCCCCCGTTTGTTCTGCATCCGTTCACACAGAAAACTGTCGCTGCCTTTTAGTCTTTGATAATTCATCTTCAATCCTTGCAAAGATTATTTAACCATTATCCTAAACAACAAAACTATGGTTATATACTACAGAATTATATATTATATATAAACATGAAATGAGTACTCTACCGGCAGAGAAATAGGGCGAACGTGCAATTACCTGTGTTGATGAGGCACACTAGCTGTTCACACTTAAGTGCTTACTCTCAGAACTTGAAAGAAACTCTTTAATGACAGTTTGTTACCTAACCAAAGTGTTTTAACCATATCAGTACTAGGGCCACAGGAGTGTTGAATATGTTTTATTACAATGCTTGTGGTGGAACACATCATTTCCGTCTGATGTTTTTAATGTATTCATTGTGAATCTGATTATGAGTTCTGGGGCATGTTTAAATACTTTCGCTGCTCTCATTGTAGGTTTCTCCCAGGATGTTTGATTAAAATGTGTCCAACATTACATTACATTGCATTACATTTGTTATAATGGTACAGTAGGCATCCATTTACACGGCATCTTAAGGAGTTTAAGAGGTTTAATCATCCATGCAGTGTGTCATTATCATATCCTGCCACTATGTTTACAGTTTTTCTATATTTAAAAGGTTGCCAACCTTTATTAGCGGTAATCCACGAGCGTGTTGAAGCGGTTAGAGTCAGAATAGAATAGATGTACAATAGGTGGGTCATACAATACACCGGGGTACTTTTTCCATAGGAAGAGAGGCAGACTCGTCCTACACTGCCCTAATAAACTGACTCTTCCCTTTGTGCATTGCATGGTTTTACTATTATTATCACCATGCTCTTTCATCATCTGCACGAACAAAACAAATAATGTGCTCTGTAATAACTCAATTTCTTTGCTGTATGAGTCGGGGAGTAAACTGACATTTCAAAAATGTTCAACTTCATATTCATAATGTCAAGCACCACCCCAACATGAACATGGGTGAAAATGGCCGTTTCTATGTTTTTTTTGTTTAAAAAAAAGAGAGGAAGAAAGACAAGTGTTTCCTATGACATCGTCAACAAATTAGTAGGAAATGCCTACTCATAATTGGTTAAAATCACATGATGCACACCAATGATGTCATTGGAATCACTTATCTTCCTCTATCTTTTTTTTACTACAAAACATAGAAAAGTGCCATTTTCACCTACTGTATGTAGATGTTGGAGTGGTGCAGGGGATTATGAATATTTAGTAGAACATTTTTGAAATTTCCCTTTCACCCTGTGTCCTGGCTAAATTCCCGATCTAACCTCTTAAACTACAGTGTAACTTCGTGTTCTCAGTCAACACACCCAGTAAAACAAGGGTTAAATAAGTCTATAGTCTGAGGCACTTGGTGGGAAATTGAAATATATAACAGGATCTGTAATCTGCATAATGTGATAGTTAGGGGGAGATTTTTCCCCTTACCATCAGCCCATGATTACGAGGCATGATATGGAAGCAAAATCTGAGAGGATATCCTTACAAAAAAATTGAGTTAGTGCTATGTGGGCAATAAGCAGCTGTCGCTAAGAGCTGCCTGGTCCAGCCACAGTAGAATTAGCACCTTCAGAGTAGAGCGTGGTGCTGCACAGAGGGATTTGATTAATGCACCACTGGCTGCTGCATTACATCCCTGAGACATACATCATAGGGTTTAATAAGGCCACCACCACAGCCTACAGCCTCTCCACCAGTCTTCCTCTGATCTGTACACACACACACATATGCACAGATACACACAAACACCACCCATACCCACCCACACCTACTGGGCACACACTGGTTGTATAAATGTTGTTTTAATGTAATTTGTCAATGTATTGTGACGTGGAATCAAAGTGGAAATTAGATTGGATTTGAAAAACGTCATCAGCCAGCACTGTTTTCATCTCATTTCAACCAACATTGTAAACATTGAAATTAGGGTAAAACTTCAACTTAAATACATTGACTTAACTTGACTAACAGGTTGTTACATCAATCTAATTTCAACATATTCATCAGAACTATATATATATGTTGAAAGTTCCACATAGACATTTTACTAATATTTTTATCCTATAGTGATTACATATTGTGTGGTTGAATTTATGTAGAATTTCATATTTGATTAGAGATATTTTATTTAACCTTGTTTCAATGTTGATAGTAAAATGGTATGTTTGAATCAACGTCATTGTTTCAACGACATGCCATCAACCTAAATAAAGAGCTATAATGAATGTGAAGCCACAGTCCACCAATTCCTGCCTGAACATTGACTCATACTGGTATATAATGGGTAATAAACATTCAGTGAGAACAAGTATACCATCCAGATCAACCTCTATCTACTCTGCTTAGCTTTGGAAACAAGCTGTGTTCGATTCAGCTGAGCTAACATGTCAACACATTTCTCTCTCTCACTCACTAACACAGAACCTGACAATAGCAAAGTAATTTACTTGCCCATCCCTGTGGTTTTCATTTATTTCAGTATAATGTTATATTTCACCAAGCAGTAATGGTCTTTCTTTTTAAACCTCTCACACATATACCACCATACATGTCATAATGATCCTGTCAAAGTGCTAAAATGCTGGCAACCTCTCTCATTCCCCTAACTATTTCGCTCTCTCTCTCTCCTCCCTGTTTCTGCACCCACCCCTCCTCCCGTCTGTCTGTCTTTGTAAGGTGACTCAATGCTCAAACACAACGGGATGAAATTCACCACCAAGGACCAAGATAACGACCACTCGGAGAACAACTGTGCCTCCTTCTACCACGGTGCCTGGTGGTACCGCAACTGCCACACGTCCAACCTGAATGGACAGTACCTGCGTGGGCCGCACACCTCCTACGCCGACGGCATCGAGTGGTCCTCCTGGACGGGCTGGCAGTACTCCCTTAAATTCGCCGAGATGAAGATTAGAGCCACGACAGAGGAGAACAAATGAGAGGGAACCGATAGCACGAGAAACCGTAGATGGATGGACTTAGGCGTTATTAAAGACACTCGACCTGCCGAAAATTAGAATAAGGACTCTGAACCTTAATCTGCTCGTACTGTAACCCCTGTCCAAAAACATTCTTAATCCCCTCCAAACGTCGACCATTTTGTGGTGTTGTGTTGAAACCTCCAAGGTTTTGTAACCTTTTGCAGCTTCTTGCTGATCTGATCATGTTTCTAATAATTATTTTAAAAAATAATGCAGGCAATGTCAGAACCACAGTATTGTTGTGCTTTTAAAAGGAACGCTGTGGAATTTTGAAATATGAAATGTTAGGATTTTTCTCATTCTCTTGAGTGAAATTGAATTGAATGAATTGAGTTTCCGACAATTTATTTGGGTTGTCCCAGCTGCTTGTATGTACAGTTAACTTTGCATCTGACAGCAGTCTGAGTTCTTCTAAGTGTTACGCAGGGGGTTCAGTGAACCACGCTCACGAGATGAGGAACCTTGCTTGAGACCTGAATACGTGTGATAGGTCCCTGAGCAAACGCTCAGACTTTAGCTCAGTAGGTTAACACTGTCTTGAGACACACAAGAGACACAGGTTTGAACCTCAGTCAGTTACATGATCTTGTGGTTTACCCCTAGCTCCTTTTTGACCCCTAGACATACCTTGTACAGATCATGTGTCAGTCCAGTGCCCCAGTAAGACACATTCATGACAAAGCATTATATCAGTCAGACAGGGGTTTTAAAGCCAACCCAATCACTTCACAAAAGGCAGCCTTGCCTTTTACATAACATTTACAAATACAATGATCCCACAAGAGTGGCTTTGAGCAACATGCATGTGTGACCTGTTACAATGAAAGTAGAGAGAATGAAGAGAATACGTGAAAGGGCTGGGCCAGCGGTGTGCCAATTATAATCAGAGGCCTGGATCTGTGTAGCCTTCCAGTTGTTGGTGGAAACCTCAGACAGTAGGGTCTAACCTATAAATTCATCTCATCTGAGAACCAAGTCTACTGATATGCTATCTTGACTCAACTCAAATTAGTCCTTTCAATATACTGGATTTTGCTTACTCCTGAAGCCTTCTAGTCTGTCATCTTCAGTGTGTGTACAGGAGATGATTGATAAAGTCAGGCAAACTGTGTTCTTTACTCAGTCAGAGTACCAACAATTGAGATTCCCCTATGGGCAACCAAAGTTGAAAAAAAATACGAAAACATTGTGACATAATACAACAACTGCTGGTAATTCATTCCCTGCAAAAAACAGCCTTTTCATCTGCCCAGATGTTGAATGACATTGTGTCACTGGTACAGTATGAGTGTATGTCTTTCTCATTATTTACAGTGATATGATATAGTGTTCGATACCTTGGAGGCAGCAGACAGTTGTACATCTGTGTAGTTTCCAGACCCGGGTTCAAATACATTTGTATCTGCTATTAAAAATGCTTTTTATTGTGTATTTGAGAATTTTTAAATATACAGCCCAAAACAATGACTTTTATTTGAGTATTTGAATGTTTATTTTAAAAAATTGAACAAATAAAGTCTATCAAAATGTATTTGAAAGTATTCTCAAATACTTTTCTGGAACACTATTTGAAACCCTTTTCAAATATATTTTCACCAAACATATTTCAAATACTCTGCTCTAAATGTTTAGCAAAAGCCAGATGTTTATTTACAATCCTATGAATATATGTTCTAAGTAAATCGATCAATGAATTGCTCAAAGGGATTTTAAAGTGGCAATCACCCCAACACTGTTTTGTTTACTTAAGGAATAGACCTTCTTTTTCAATTTTAGCCTAAAATGACACTGCCTGTAGCTAATCTTTGAAATGCAAGAGAAAGGCCATACTTTCATATAGGAGATTGTAGATTTTGGCCACCAGATGGAAGCAGTGTGTGTGCAAAGGTTAAGAGTGATCCAGTGGAGAATTACATCACTGCACACTATTTTGTATCAAGTCTGCCAGGAGTTTGCCCAAATATGGCAAATTGGTCAGTTGATACATTTTCAAGTACATAACTACAGAGAACATAAAAATGGATTTTATCAAACAAAACGATGCTACATTTTATCTCTGGGACCCTCAGGATGACAAATCAGAGCAAGATGACTGATTGTAAGTACATTATTTACCTTCAGAGGTGAATGTATCAAACCAGTTGCCGTGATACGTTTTTGTTGTTGTGTACTCCTCAAACGGTAGCATGGTATTTGTTCACTGTAATAGCTACTGTTAATTGGACACTGCAGTTAGATTTACAAGAATTTAAACTTTCTCCCCATATAAGACATGTCTATGTCCCAGGAAAGTTGGCTGTTGGATACAACGTCATTCTAGTCACATTAGCACACATTAGCAACAACCACTCCGGTTTAGGGACACCTATCCTGTAGAGGTTTTAAACTGCTGAGGGTGAAATGTTATCAACTGCTGGTGAAATGTTATCAAAAAGAACAAAGATATTGAGGATTACCTAATCACCCAATATCTTCCACCAACTACTGATCCTCTGAAATTCTGGAAAACACACAGTCACACACACCCAACACTGAGCTGAGTTGCTGCTGAGTACTTACATGTCCCAGCATCCTCCGCAGCTGTGAAGCGGCATTTTAGCATTGAAGGGCGTATCTTCAGACCAGATCACTGCTCAATGTTCGACAAGCTTTTTGAAACCCTGCTGTTTTTTAAATGTAACATGGCATCTTGCCATCTTTCATGAGACACCAACGTAAGGTAGCCTAGGGGTTAGAGCATTGGACGAGTAACCCAAAGGTTGCAAGATCGAAGATCAGCTCCCTGAGCTGACAAGGTAAAAATCTGGCGTTCTGCCCCTGAACATGGCAGTTCCTGGGCTGTCATTGAAAATAAGAATTTGTTCTTAATAACTGACTTGCCTAGTTAAATAAAGGTAAAATAAATAGTGTGATTAAAAAGTGAAGTAAGACACATACATGTAATATCTAAATACTTGTTTTGTAAAGTAATTGAAATACCTGAAATCGTATTTGAACCGAGATCTGGTGGTACCTATAAAAGTCAGAGTGACAAAGGGTTGTTACAAAGTAGAAATGGCACATTGAGGCTCACAACTTGGAGTCAATATTGAGACAACATTGTGTGGTGTGTTTGCCGGGAATGGGGTGGTCTCCTATGCATTTTGTATTTATGTTTAATTTACTGTTTGTTTTTGTCATGATGCGGCTAGTCTTTCCATTTAAAGGTTGAGTGAAAATATTACTTATATGGTGATAGGTAGAGAGGTCTGTTTAAGTTAGGCTGAAACACACTTAAAGTGAGATTTTAATGTTGGTATTATTATGAGTGTGTTTATAATGGTTAGCTGTTGTTGTAAAAGATCCAACATGAGCACTTAATAATCAGATCTTCTGATTGACATTCAGTATACTTTCTTTGTTTTTGTCTCAAAATGAATAAAACAAAAAAACATTGTGTTTAGATGTGTGAAGTTGTCTCATCACAGTATTTTAAAATAAAGGTATACTATAAGAACTAACATTTATCACTTTACAAACTTCGTTTTTAATTTCTTATGATTGTAGACTAATCTTATCACTCATTATAGTTACTCATTTAGATGATAATTCCACCATAAGAGGGACATTGAATAAAACATTCTCAATAACAGAGTACTGTCAGTTTGTCATTGGGGGAAGGGACAAAAATATAGTTTTTCTACAGATATACTGTAGACTACAATAATAGTACAGTTTTTGAAATTGCTTTAGCGCTATTGGTTACACGTGGTCTGCGGTTGTGAGGCTCCAACAACGTTGGAGGCAGGTTATGGTGGAGAAATCCTTTACTTTCAATTCTTTGGCAACAGCTCTGGTGGACATTCCTGCAGTCAGCATGCCAATTGCGCACTCTCTCAAAACTTGAGACATTTGTGGCATTGTGTTGTGTGACAAAACTGCACATTTTAAAGTGTCATTTTATTATTCCCGGCACAAGGTACACCTGTGTATTGATCATGCAGTTTAATCAGCTTCTTGATATTACACACCTGTCAGGAGAAACGCTCACTAACATGAATGTAAACAAATTTGTGCCTAAAATTTGAGCTCATGGGACCAACACTTTTCTTTTCCAGTATAGTTATTTTATCAACCAGGTAATCCAATAGCAAAAAAAAATCAGGATACATTTCCCTTTAAATGTAATATGCTATGGTACATTAAACTGTTTTCAAATTAGGCAAAACTCTTGCATTACCCATTAAAATCAACTGAACATCAAATTTCATTCAATTCTATCCCGTGTGTGATCAAAGGTGCGATCATTGAACACGACATTCACAAAAATGATTCACAGAAATAATTAAATCACAGGTGTACTGTAATCAAATGAAACAAATTAAATAAATTAAAGAAGCAGGCGCTAGTTTGCATCAAGTCTGTCTTGAGCTTTTGGCCAAACATTCTCAACCCCAGGTCCACATTGTTCATGCACCTGGGGAAAAACCTTTTGGCAGGACGAATCCAAGCCTGACATAGGTCTGGATTGAGGTCATTGCATGCCTGATCCATGGCCTGAAGGAGAATGGGAATGGCATCATGGGAATTGCATCTTACACTTGTATCGTAATTGTTACAAGTTTTGGGTTTTTCCATTTTTGTTTTAAAGGTTGGACTTTAGCACGTTAGCACGTAGGGCGCACAGATTGGTGTCACCTCATTAGTCCGTATGTGTTACACCTGTGCTGGTTGCCATCTCATTAGGGGGAAGGTGTTTTACCTGTGCTGGCCCAGGTGATATTTAAGAGTGGCTAGTGCAGTGCTCCACTTGTCTTGAGAGATGTGGAGGGCTTAGTTGGCACTCCCTGTTTGATTTCGCGAAAAACATTCCTTTGTCTGATCTTTAAGTTTAGTGTGGGTTTTTATTTTGTCTTCTTGGGAAAACTTAGGTGCTCATGGTGGGTGTTTTTTAGGTCACAGTTGTTGTTGCTAGTCAACTTTCAGTGGATACCCCCATGAGTGTCTTTCCGAATCCCTCCGAGAACCCTACTTTGTTTTGTTTTGGTTGTTGTCAGTGACTCTTTGTTAATTCCCTTTTCCGTTTGAGCAACAATTTTTGGTTTTCTTGCTGGGGAACGTAACAGTAGTCATGTCTTGTATATTCTACTTATGTAGTGTAGTGGTCCAGTACATGACTCCGTTCGTAAGAGCATGGCACTAGCAACACGAGTTGTGGGTTCCATTCCCACTGTTGTCACATAGAAAAATGTGCATTCTCATACAGTGCATACAGTGCATTCGGAAAGTATTCAGACCCCTTTACATTTTCCACATTACATACAGCCTTATCATAAAATGGATTAAAGGGAGAACAAAAATCTCTTATCAATTTACACACAATACCCCATAACGACCAAGCAAAAACAGGTTCAGAGTTTTGCAAATGTGTGTATATATACAGTTGAAGTCGGAAGTTTACACACATAGGTCGGAGTCATTAAAACTTATTTTTCAACCACTCCACAAATTTCTTGTTAACAAAATATAGTTTTGGCAAGTTGGTTAGGACATCTACTTTGTGCATGACACAAGTAATTTTTCCAACAATTGTTTACAGACAGATTATTTCACTTATAATTAATTCACTGTATCACAATTCTAGTGGGTCAGAATTTTACATACACTAAGTTGACTGTACCTTTAAACAGCTTGGAAACTTCCAGAAAATGATGGAATGGCTTTAGAAGCTTCTTATAGGCTAATTGACATCATTTGAGTCAATTGGAGATTTACCTGTGGATGTATTTCAAGGCCTACCTTCACAATCAGTGCCTCTTTGCTTGACATCATGGGAAAATCAAAATAAATCAGCCAAGACCTCAGAACAGAAATTGTAGACCTTCACAAGTCTGGTTCATCCTTGGGAGCAATTTCCAAATGCCTGAAGGTACCACGTTCATTTGTACAAACAATAGTACGCAAGTATAAACACCATGGGACCACGCAGCCATCATACCACTCAGGAAGAACATGCGTTCTGTCTCCTAGAGATGAACGTACTTTGGTGGGAAAAGTGTGAATCAATCCCAGAACAACAGCAAAGGACCTTGTGAAGATGCTGGAGGAAACAGGTACAAAAGTATCTACATCCACAGTAAAATTAGTCCTATAACCTGAAAGGCCTCTTAATAAGGAAGAAGCCACTGCTCCAAAACCACCATAAAAAAGCCAGACTACGGTTTGCAACTGCACATGGGGACAAAGATCGTACTTTCTGGAGAATTGTCCTCTGGTCTGATGAAACAAAAATATAACTGTTTGGCCATAATGACCATAGTTATGTTTGGAGGAAAAAGGGGGAGACTTGCAAGCTGAAGAACACCATCCCAACCGTGAAGCACAGGGGTGGCAGCATCATGTTGTGGGGGTGCTTTGCTGCAGGAGGGTGGTGCACTTCACAATATAGATGGCTTCATGAGGCAGGAAAAGTATGTAGATATATTGAAGCAACATCTCAAGACATCAGTCAGGAAGTTAAAGCTTGGTCACAAATGGGTCTTCCAAATGGACAATGACCCCAACCATACTTCCAAAGTTGTGGCAAAATGGCTTAAGCATAACAAAGACAAAGTATTGGAGTGGCCATCACAAAGACCTGACCTCAATCCTATAGATAATTTGTGGGCAGAACTGAAAAAGCGTGTGTGAGCAAGGAAGCCTACAAACCTGACTTAGCTCTGTCAGGAGGAATGGATCAAAATTCACCCAACTTATTGTGGGAAACCTGTGGAAGGCTACCCGAAACGTTTTGACCCAAGTTAAACAATTTTAAGGCAATACTACCAATACTAATTGAGTGTATGTACATTTCTGACCCACTGGGAATATGATGAAAGAAATAGTCACTGAGATAAATCATTCTCTCTGTTCTTATTCTGACATTTCACATTCTTGAAATAAAGTGGTGATCCTGACTGACCTAAGACGGAATTTTTACTAGGATGAAATGTGAAAAACTGAGTTTAAATGTATTTGGCTAAAGGAGTATGTCAACTTCCACTGTATATATAAAAAACAGTTATCTAATTTGCATCAGACACTTTACTCAGTACTTTGCTGAAGCATCTTTAGCAGCAATTACAGCCTCGAGTCATCTTGGTATGACGCTACAAGCTTGGCACACATGTATTTGGGGAGTTTCTCCCATTCTTCTCTGCAGATCCTCTCAAGCTCTTTCAGGTTGGATAGGGAGCGTCGCTGCACAGCTATTTTCAGGTCTCTCCAGAGATGTTAGATCGGGTTCAAGTCCTGGCTCTGTCTTGGCCACTCAAAGACATTCAGAGACTTTTTCCGAAACCACTCCTGCGTTGTCTTGGCTGTGTGCTTAGGGTCATTGTCTTGTTGGAATGTGAAC